>NC_134403.1:252440645-252441932 GCF_038048845.1 Mixophyes fleayi | reverse complement strand
TTCTATCTCTTCATATGACTGCTCCCTATAGCTCCTCCTATCTCTCCATATAACTGCTTCTTATATCTCCTTCTATCTGTCCATATAACTGCTTCTTATATCTCCTTCTATCTCTCCATATAACTGCTTTCTATAGGTCCTCCTATATCTATATATATATAACTGCTTCCTATATCGCCTTCTATCTCTCCATATAACATCTCACTCTCTATAAACCTCCTTTCTTCCTATTACTGCTCCTATATAATTGTTCCCTATAAAGCCTATCTTTCCATACAATTGCTCCCTATAACTCCTCCTACATCTCTCAATACTGCTGCACCACATAATTCCTCCTGTCTTGCCATAATTGTTCCCCTAAGCTCCTCCTATATCTCCATTTAATTGTTATCTAAAACACCTATCTATTTATATAATTGCTCTCTATGCCTGCTCCTATATTTCCATTTATCTGGTCCCTGTAACATATATAACTGCTGCTCACCATAATCATACCTCCCGATTTCAGCAGGACAGTCACGATTTTAGGGCACAGTCCCCTTTGCCCCATGGGTGAGAATGTCGGGGGAAGGGGGGTATGTAATGGGCAGCCTAGCACACAGTCCTCTGAGGGCCTGACTGCTCCATGCCCCCTGTTCCATTGGCGGTGACAGACAAGTTGGGAGGTATTCCATAACTCCACCTTTCCAAGGTTTAGAGGACTGAATGAGTAACATAATGTGACTCATTTAGTGCTCTAATGTACCTGCGATGCCATTACGCGAAGCACCGGCCATTAACATTCTTGCCTGTAAATGTACCAGCTGCTGTTCCTCCATGTCAGCGATAGGCTCGGAGTGTGGCGCTTGGCTATGGTTGACTACTGTTTTCTAGTCTGTAAACAACAAGTGAAGTATATAACATGACTTAACCACCTGTTTATTTCCTCCCTTTTTCTTTCTTTTAAGGAGAGGCCACTAGTAATGTTAGAACACATATTCCCCTTGGCTTTAACAAGAAAGGTAATTACATATCAATGTATGTTTCACTACTACCAATGGGAATTTTTCAAACTGAGCCTGAGAACACAGTCATATTTTGTAATAGTGTTTAAGTCAATGAGATTGTCAAGCTTGTTTATATTTCTTTTCATGTAGGGTGTCCACAGCTGCCTCGTGGCTGAGGGGTTTTGGGATTCCCCGTTTGCTGTAATTATCTACTCTGCAGTTCCCTTAAGGGATGACTGGCGTATGTTTATTGCTCTGATCCCATGGCGCAGTAGGAAGGTGTTGTGGGAAAAATCTTATA
>NC_134403.1:252315645-252435645 GCF_038048845.1 Mixophyes fleayi | reverse complement strand
GGGAGGCAGAGCGCCGAACGGGAAAAGAGGCGCCGGTGGCTGGAGGGTCTGGAAGACCCTAAGACGGCGTGACAAGCAGAGTTTCCTGCGCGGAGCAGGTGAGTATAAAAATACTCCTTTTGGTCGGGCACAAGGCCAGGGTGCATGTTCCAGGCACTAGGCCTGTGCCACAGTTAGGGGTGGCCACTGTAGGAGTTGATTGGGCATAAGGCCCCATATTAGTTAGGGAGGGCAGAAGGCCCCATAGCTAGTTAGTAGGGCTTAAGGCCCCATAGTCAGTTATAAGAGCACAAGGCGCTGGAGCCTTAGTAGGGCGCAAGGCCCCTTAGTCAGTTAGGAGAGCAGGGCGCCAGGCCTTTCAGTGTAGAGAGGCGCAGGTCTCTGGGCGAGGGAAGCGATAGGCTCCGGTGAGAGTAGCAGGCTGGTTGCCCTGTAGTGTAACAAGGACATTGGGTCCTTGTGGTTAAAAGGAACAGAAGGTCCTTATGGTTAGCAGGGCAGTAGGCCCGTATAATTGGTAGTGGGCTTTTCGGCCGAGGTCCAGCATAGGGGATACTTGGTTCCTTGGTAGTTAATTAGTAAAGTACCGTGCGTGGCATACAAAACCCCTCCATCCATCCGGAAGGGCACCTAAAGTCCTGAGCCCCAGGACAAGACGTGCTTAACAGCCGGGGCTCAGGCCAGGCAGAGGCCTGCATAGCGACAGAGTGGCAGTGGACCCGGACGACCGAAGATGGGTGAGTAGGAGAAGCCCGATTCTCGTAGGCAAAAGGTATGGTGCGTTCTGTAGCGGTCTCTTGGGATTGAGTGAGTATCTGGGGTGTTGGGGAAGGGAGTGTGTGGCTTTGTCTCCCTTGTTTTACCGGTGTTGGTCGTCAGACAAGGTTTATGGAAGTCCTCGGCGAGCGAGGACATCTAAAGCGGCAGGGATAGAGGGAGTTGCCGTCATAGACTCGCATCCATGAGGATAGGCGAAGCGAGGGCTGTTCCCGCGGTTCACTCACCTTGTGGAGCTGTCCCTCCCATATTTCCCCCTTTTCCCTTACAGTAAAAGGAGTGTCCTGCACATGAGAACAGGGGCCCCTCTCCCTTGTTGGCGTTTTAGGCGGTCGGACATCCCCTCCCCCTCCCAGCGGACCCCTTAAAGGGGCTTGATCAAACCAAGCACTTCAGCCACAAAAGTGGCACTCCTTGATGCTCGAGTGCTTGGTTTGTTAAACTGTACATGTACATGTCCTTTTCAATATCTTACATAAGGATGGGTGGAAGGGCCTAAGGACAATTTCATCTTGCACCATTTTTCTTTTTTTCTGCCACTGCTGTGTTGCAATGTTCCCTAGATGTCCTGTGAACTGCCATGTGTTTGTGCTCGCTGCAGTCTTTGTCCGAATGTGTATGAAAATAATATTGTGACCTGTGAGGTGGTCAAAATTGACTGGAAATGACTGGAAATTAGTGTTATTGAGGTTAATAATAATGTAGGAACAAAAAAAGAGCAAAATTATGTGATTTTAGCATATTTTATCAATTTTTCAAAAAAATACAGATGCAAAATCAAAACACGCAAGGCAGGTTTTGCCAAAAACAAAACCAAAACACGAAGTTAATCCAGATCCAAAACCAAAACCAAAGCACAAGGGTCAGTGAGCATCTCTAATAGGTAGGAGTAATAAGGAGAATTATTGAGATATTAAATGAAGATACTGGAGTTCAGGGCCTGATCAACCACTAGGCTGACCAGGCTGCAGCCTGGGGCGTTGGGTCCCGGGGGGCGCTGCACTGTGGGTATTTTTTTTTTTTTTCTTCATTCATTTTTTTTTTCGGGGTGGGGGAGGGGGGGGTCGCCGCTGGGGATCGCCGCGGGGATCGCCGCGGGGGGGTGGAGGGCTCGACGATCAAAAGCATTGGTGGTCAGTGGTTAGCAACACACAGCCAATCGCCAGGCTGCCTGTTGCTGTGCAGCAGACAGGAAGCAGGACGTCTTCACTTCCTATCTGCTGATCTGAGGAGAGGAGCGATGCTGGCACAACTACAGGTAAGTGAAGGGGGGAACTGCCCTGCATATCTATAGGGAGGGGGGGGGGACTGCCCTGCATATCTATAGGGAGGGGGGGGGGACTGCCCTGCATATCTATAGGGGGGGGGGGGACTGCCCTGCATATCTATAGGGAGGGGGGGGGAACTGCCCTGCATATCTATAGGGAGGGGGAACTGCCCTGCATATCTATAGGGATGGGGGGGACTGCCCTGCTTATCTATAGGGAGGGGGGGAACTGCCCTGCATATCTATAGGGAGGGGGGGGGAACTGCCCTGCATATCTATAGGGAGGGGGGGGGAACTGCCCTGCATATCTATAGGGAGGGGGGGAACTGCCTAGCATATCTATAGGGAGGGGGGGGGGACTGCCCTGCATATCTATAGGGAGGGGGGGAAACTGCCCTGCATATCTATAGGGAGGGGGGGAACTGCCCTGCATATCTATAGGGAGGGGGGGAACTGCCCTGCATATGTATAGGGAGGGGGGGGAACTGCCCTGCATATCTATAGGGAGGGGGGGGAACTGCCCTGCATATCTATAAGGAGGGGGGGAACTGCCCTGCATATCTATAGGGAGGGGGGGGGAACTGCCCTGCATATCTATAGGGAGGGGGGGGGACTGCCCTGCATATCTATAGGGAGGGGGGGGAACTGCCCTGCATATCTATAGGGAGGGGGGGAACTGCCTAGCATATCTATAGGGAGGGGGGGGACTGCCCTGCATATCTATAGGGAGGGGGTGAAACTGCCCTGCATATCTATAGGGAGGGGGGGGAACTGCCCTGCATATCTATAGGGAGGGGGGGAACTGCCCTGCATATCTATAAGGAGGGGGGAACTGCCCTGCATATCTATAGGGAGGGGGAACTGCCCTGCATATCTATAGGAAGGGGGGGAACTACCCTGCATATCTATAGGGAGGGGGGGAACTACCCTGCATATCTATAGGGAGGGGGGGGGGACTACCCTGCATATCTATAGGGAGGGAGAGGGGGGACTGTCATGCATATGTATAGGGAGGGAGAGGGGGACTGTCATACAAATCTATAGGGTGGGAGGGGGAGGCTGCCATGAAAATCTATAAGGAGGTAGAGAGGTTGATATGTATGAAGGAGGGCAGAGGAGGGGGGCTGATATATGTGACTGGGGGAGTTTTGATGTGACGGGGGGGGATAGCTAGCTAGCAGAGTGGAGGTAAGGAAAATAGCTGCAAGGGGGATGGATGCAGGGTGGGAGGTAAAGAAAATGGCTGCAGCAGGGGTTAAGGAAAATGGCTGTGCGGGGGGGGGGGGGGTTGTGGTTAAGGAAAATGGCTGCAGGGGATATTTAAAAAATAGAGCAGCTTTGGGGGGCAGAATCTCATGATTGTGTGGTGGTCACATGGGTGGTCTCAGCAATCACTAGAATACTAAATATTAGTGAGATGGGGCTGGTAGAGGTTTGTATTTGATTGACAACAAATATTCAGATATTGCTTATATATGCCTGTCCAATGGGGTACTTTTAGCTGGCCATAATGGAGTGTTTTGTTTTAACTAAAGGGCCTAATCATTCAGGGTTTGCATTATAATAGATTTTTGCATTTTCAAAAAAGGACGCCAACTTTCCAGAAGCGAGAGGATAACAAAGTTGCAAGAGAGAAGAGCAAGGACAGGTAAGAGACAATGGCACAATCTGTCTAAATTTGAATGCTGGAGAATACACCTGAACATTCATATTCAGGAGTGTTCCTATACACCTATATATTCGGAGGAGGGGGGGGGGGGGGCGCTGCGGCCGTATTAGCCTAGGGCGGCCAGAACCCTTAATCAGGCCCTGCTGGAGTTATAGGGGGCCGTTATATAAATTGGTGTAGATATAGACAGTAGTAATAGGAAAAGATAGGAGAAGCAGCTATATGAAAAGACAGGAGGAGCAACTGGAAGCAGTAATATGGGAAATAGAGAAATACATAGGTGCAGATATAAAGAGAGATAAGCCGAGTTATAGGAAGACCTTATATAGAGAGATAGGTAAAGCTGAACGGAGCAGTTATATGAGAAGATAGGAGGAGATATAGGAAACTGACACATGGGCATATTTATCATTCTGAGACAATAAAGATGATTTTCTATTGCCACTTATCACAGCAATACAAAATTAATTGTAGCACAATTCATTAATAAAAGAATATCTCTGAGTAACACTATGCTGCCCAATGATACTGGTCAGGAGTGGTAAGACTTAACTTACAGCTTCAATGGGCCAGTCTGAGGAGATCTGCTGCACTCATGTGCATTGAAACTGAAAGCCTAGACTTGTGCTTTCAGTTTCACTAATTACAAATAAAATAATAAAAAATATAAAAAAACAATCAATCAGTTTACCAGGGCTTCCTCCCCGCTTGTTAAGTGGTTTATATGGTATGAGTACTTTACGGATCGTAGTTCAAACTTTGATCCGTGAGTACTGTGGAATGGTTTTTGAGTTAGGTTGGGTACTTGGGCTAGACTCACTGGTACGCTTTCTATAACCGGATAAAATGCATAGCGGGGAAGTTTTCCCCAAATAACACACACTGTGACATAACCTTTTACCAAACCCAATAACGACACGGACACCAAATTAAAGTTGGAATGAATGACAGTGTTTATTAATCAGAATGAGAACTTTAAACCAAGAGGACTGTAAGGCGGGCGAGAGAAGGGCAGTCAGGAACGCAAAACCAATAAAGGTGGAAAGGTCAGACCATAGTACCACCAACCCATGATCATACCTTATCTATTGGCCAGTGCTAAAATCAAGTCCAACGGCAAGACTACGCCCCCTATATAACCGCCAGTATAAACCATACAATACCGGCCCAAAGGTCCTCATCACAGTCGGACCAACCATGGTATGACACCATAACCAAAGAGGGGTAGTGACCTATGACAAGATCAACTGAGCACCATATGCACAGTTACCGACTGCACTGCTCTCCTACTCTGCAACAACTCATAAAAAAGACCTTGCCCATGAACTTGTAGGGTGGGTGGGAGGAATCCGGAAGCAGGAAGAACATTAACCAGTCTGCATTGACTTATAACTGTGTATAAGTCCCATCCCCTTCCTGCTCCTATTGGCTGAAACTCCAGGCATCCACAGATAATAGGTTCTTTGGTAAGTCACTCACCCGCATGATTTTAACTACGTTTAGTCTGATGGCCACACTTCTCTAAAATGCATAGCGGGGAAGTTTTCCCCAAATAACACACACTGTGACATAACCTTTTACCAAACCCAATAACGACACGGACACCAAATTAAAGTTGGAATGAATGACGGTGTTTATTAATCGGAATGAGAACTTTAAACCAAGAGGACTGTAAGGCGGACGAGAGCAGGGCAGTCAGGAACGCAAAATCAAAAAAGGTGGAAAGGTCAGACCATAGTACCACCAACCCAGGACCATACCTTATCTATTGGCCGGTGCTAAAATCAAGTCCAACGGCAAGACTACGCTGCACTGCACTGCTCTCCTACAACGCAGCATGCCAACCTAAACATGCGGCCCGCCAACTACAGACCTAACAAAACCTCTTAATCTCCAACATATCCGGTCTATAAAGTAACGAACACCCTCATCCGACAAGTGAACACCGTCAACTCTGTACAAGAAAGCAAACTCTGCCTTCAACAAAGGATAATTTTTCACAGAACCTCCTAGAGCCCAGAATTTTTTTCTGGCTGCATGATTTACTTTCCGTACAACTGCCGCTATGTTAACAACAGGAATAGCAGATCTCCACTGGCGCCTAGGAACAATGTAAGACCAGCACAACTTCAGTTTTGACCATCATACTAGAAACAACTGCCATGACTTCACGAAATTCTAATGATCAGCTCTTAGGGATTTAATTTGTGGGGGGGGGGGGGGTATAGAAACATAGATTCCAACCAAAAACTTAACAGAACGAAAAAGGAAAAGCAGCAACCCAAGTGAAGGTAAAAACCTATGAGGAAAAAATCCTTTCACGCCCCCGCAAATAGCAGCGAGCAGCAAAGTTCCCTGGGTTAACTAGCTTAGTAAAGAAAGAAAAGGTAAAGAGCTGTGTAAAGGGAAAAAAGCACATGTTAAACATCAGGACGAATATAAATTTATAACCATCTGACTTCCATCTTCCCAGCAATTGTATTGCAGCTATTGAAGCCCCACTTGCTGCAGCCGCGGTGGTAGGCCTATCACATTCATAGCGCTACACATAACCGAATGAAATTGAAATTTGGTAAGGGGGGAGCAATCTTTAGGAACTAGCCAAATTTCTGCTTTATGTGGCCTGATGTTGGCTAAATGATGACAAAGCCTAACCGGACATATAACTTGATACCGCTTCTTAATAAGGGTAAACCAGCGCCCTACTCCTGTTTGATCTGTTTTGGAACGTCTTATTTTAACTTGAATGCTGTCGTCCGACAACACCACGTGTTTAGCTAAAATAGCTGACTCCACCCTGTTTTTGAACTGCGCAACTATCTCACTTACTCGCAGAGCTCCGTGAAAAGCCATAGAGAACGCTGCGGCAAAAAGTGAAGCTTCGAAATGGTCTGATGTCACTTCAGGCAGAATTAAAAGCATACGGGACAGTAATGTGGGATTCATGGGCCTTCTATTATCTTTGGGGGCGGGGTGAATCCATGACCATCTTTTTAAAGCTTTGCTGATGAGGATGAGGGATCCTGAAGACCTTGCAATCTAGCCATGATTGATATATCTGCTAGTGTAGCTGACAATTATGCTTTACTAACCCCCACCTGGTAACACTCCCACATGAAGTCAACAATACCGTTAGGATCCCCTGGGGCACGAGAGGAACCGGACAACAGAAAGCTCTCCAATCGTTTCCAAGCTGACCGATAGGCGTTCCTAGTGGGTGGAGCTAGAGAATCCTCTCCCCAGAATCTTAAGCTGGACCGGCCACCAGCCAAACATAAGATGGACAGGCTGTACCCACGGGTCAGCACGATGGGCAAGGAACCTAAAGCAGTCCCAATCAAAATGGGAAAGAGAGTCTGCCATACAAATGTCTATGCCTGGAACATGTTTGGCGCGAAAATCTATGTCGCAATCCAAGCAACGAAGCACCAGAACACGCAATAAACTTACTGCTGGTATTTAGGAAGCGCTCTGATGGTTCATTGCCCGAACCACGCCCAAACCATCGCACCAAAAGGACACATTATGCTCCGCCAGCTGAGGGGCCCACAACTTCAGAGCCTCGATTATGGGAAAAAACTCTAGCACCAATAAATTCTTTGTAAGCCCCCTCTCTATCCAAGGCTGAGGACATGGTGAAGCGCACCACCATCCTTGAAAGAAAGCACCGAATCCTCTAGCACAGGCCCGTCCAACCTGCTGCCCCCCAGGTGCCGCAAAACCACAATCCCCAGCACGCCCCGCCAGCAGACAACCTGTTGATAGCTGGAAGGGCATGCCGGGACCCGCAGCCCCACAACACCCGGAGGGCCGAAGGCCGGACAGGCCTGCTCCAGCACCTGTGGCGTCAATGAATAGGTCTAACTCTAACGTGGAAATAGGAGGGGAAGGACAAATCCTGGAATCGTTAAACTTCTGGAGGAATGTTACCCATACTGCCAGATTCTCCCTTATCTCGTCACTCAGCTCAATTAATGCGTGAGGTCTGTTCCTACCCGTTGTGGCCAACTATAATTTCCTGCAAAAAATTCCTACCCATGGGTATGACCCTACATGCGAAATTAAATGAACCTAGCAAAGCTAGAACCTGCCTAAGCGTACGAGAAGGAGAGGCCAGGGTGCTGGATATCAAACTCTCCATTTTTGGCAACCGAATCTATTTCTATCCCTAGGAACGACAATCAAGCTGTCGGGCCCTCCGTCTTATCTTTGGCTACCGGTACTCCCATAACCATGAAAAGTGCTTGTGCTAAATACAGCGTATCCGCGCACACTGAGGAGCTAGCCGGTCCTACAAAAAGAGAATCATCCACATAATGTGCGATGCCCTCATGACCTGTACCCGCCTGAATCGCCCAGTGTAGAAAGGAGCTAAAGGATTCAAAGTATGCACATGAGAGGGAACACCCCATGGGAAGGCATATGTCAATGTAATATTTGTCCTTAATCTTAAATCCCATGTAACTAAATGAGTCTGGGTGAAGGGGAAGCAGCCTGAACGCTGATTAAATATCCAATTTGGCCATAAGTGCCCCCGCCCCAAACTACCGGATGAGCATTAAAGCCTCCTCAAATGATATACGACAGAACTTATATCCTGGTCTATGGCATCATTGACCGAATTGCTTGCGGGATGTGACATGTGCTGGATTAATCTGAATTTTCCTGGCACTTTATTAGGAACTATACCTACTGGGGATATGACTAAATCTGTAAAGGGGGGGAGGAAATAGAATGGGCCAATCATGTGCTCCAAGCTTATTTCACCACAAATTTTTTTCTTCAATGATTTCAGGAAACATTTATGCTGATTTCAAGTTCCTAGAGGCCCTGGCGCTAACCGTTGTGCCAATAGGGAGCCTAAACTCGTGACGGAAAACCTAGCGGAGAAAGGAAGCCTGATACGTAGTCGGGTAAAATCTAAGCTATTTTTCTACAACCTCGTTACATATGGGAGACTGCACTTTAAGGAATGCTGTTGACACTGCCGCGGTTTCTGGCGAGGCCGGGGCCACACCTCGGACACTCTCTGGCTGAATGTGCACCGCGGCAATCAGAGCAGTTGCGCTTGTAGTTATATGACACCCCTCCACTTTAATATCCCTATATCCAGTTGGGGAAAGATTTATACGCCTCCTCACCTATACCTCCCTTAGCTCATGCTAAGTCTAGCTCCTTCTTTGCCATCACTGTCCATTCAACATATTCACAATTATACCCTCTCATGATGGGCCTAAGGCCTGCTAAAAGGGGGTGTTCTCACAGCGTACCATGGGACTCTTAGCTGCGGTTGATTTCGCTACTACGGCTCAACTTTCTGTTCTCAACTTGTTATGGCTGAAATGTGTATTTAATCTTTTTATGAGTTTACGGGGACCTCTTTCCGATGATGAGGAAGAGTCATCACTAGTAATGACAACCGGGGACCTAGGATTAGGAACCCCTGAAACCCCCACATCAGGTAACTCACCACTTGCCGCAGCCGCCTGAGGATCTAGCGCTGCTCCCCCCGATACGGCTGACTCGGCTGACTCCTTTGCTGCCCATGCTTCGACCGACTGAGAAGGCCCCGATCCGTCTGCCCGAAGAGGAAGCCGACGTGTTCGGACCTTGCACTGGCCTCAGGGGCTCCACCGTGCTCTCCGCCCCTGGTGCTGCTTCTCGCCCGGTTCCGGACGTACCACCTGCTTGCGTCCTCTGCTCTTCCATGGAAGCCTGTGGTACTGACAAAAGAGGCATGTTAACTGACGAAGACAATCCCTGTTCCGCGAGCAGCCAGCCTGCCAAAGCCCTACCGGAATTGCCCCAAGGCTGTCTGCGTCCTCCCTCTAAAAATCCTGGAGGAGGAGGAGCCCCACGCCCTTCCCCGGACACCTCTGCCCACGCATTCCTTTCCCATATACTCGGAACGGGGTAGGAAAGTGTATACCGCCCTGAGGGGTGGGGTACGGTGGGGCCCGAAATGTAGGACTCCGAAGCCATAAACGCCCCAGAGGAGGATATGGCGTGTTCCAGGAAGCGGCCATGGGGAACCTCCCTAAGAACTCGGGGCGTCCTACATATGCTATAGGTGGGCCTCCAATCTCTTGCTGCGTCGTACGTACTGAGTTACTGACCTCTTCTTGAGAGAATAGTAATGGGGATATATAACCTGGTATAACTGCTGCTGTGATCCCAGAGCCGGATAATTCCCCTCCGCCTGACTGCCTCGCGTCGCCCCCTCCCATGGGTAGATTGAGGAAACCGCGCTGCTGACCGACTGAGGAGGGGGGTTAATAGGCGCCCCCGAGAGACCAAAGTCTACCAAATACCCTGTAATCCTGTGATGAGGGAGTGCCCGATGAACTCCCTCTGCTGGCGGATTCCAAATGATCGGTTCAAGACCTCTTATTAGGGGACCGTACCATTTTGTTTTTTGTTTGTTTTTTGGGTTTTTTTGGGGGTTTTTTTAGAGAAGGGACCCGTGTGCCCGCTGGGAGTCTGCTCTCCCAACTCCTAAAAATATTCCATCCTGCTAGGACAGCCCCCCCTGGCTGCTCTGAGACTGTCTCGCTTCCTAAGATAACTACCTGCTGAACTATATGGAATGCTGTGCATGAAATGCCGGAGACTACCACTAGGGGCTCGCTGTTCGCTGCCCGCCTGCACTTCAAGCTTGACATGCCGACGCAACTCTCCTGACCCTGCTGGAGCTAACGGAGGGGGATGCACTAGGGCAGACCTGCGGACACACCGCCAGGTGTAAGGATGGGACCGGAGGGGCCGTGAGAACCCGGGGCAGACGGCAAAGACCGCAATGCAGGTACCAACTCTGCATATCAGGCTGGGGCGCTGCGCACTCTGCTGGCCTGGACATAAAGGCGACAGGCACCGAGAAGGGACCCCGGAGAGACCAGACAGACCAGCGATTGAAGGGGAGAAAAATACTAACTGACAGGACGGATAAAACACGGGGGAAGATGGCGGGGGGGGGAGGGGAGGGAGGTGAGAGCAGAGGAGATAAGGAGAAAGGGAAGAGGTATAAGCGGGGACCTGCTAAGGAGAAAAAAGGGGGTTAGACACAGAAAAATTCTACAATAACAAAATTTTAAGGCAAACAATGGAAAAACTTAGTATGGTATGGGAGATCACTACAAGCCTGAATCTCTTGCTGGGAATCCGGAATCAGGAAGAACATTAACCAGTCTGCACTGACTTATAACTGTGTATAAGTCCCATCCCCTTCCTGCTCCTATTGGCTGAAACTCCAGGCATCCACAGATAATAGGTTCTTTGGTAAGTCACTCACCCGCATGATTTTTAACTACGTTTAGTCTGATGGCCACACTTCTCTAGTCTCTTGTCTTGCCCCCCCTCCCCCCTCCCTCCATCAGTTTTTCTTGTCTGTTCTCTTTGCCGTCTTCGGCTTATGTACACTGGGTCATAAGATGTGTTTTTTGTTTGTACCATTATTTTTTCTCATTTTTATTTACTTGTTTGATTGTTTATCTAAGCAGTGTGGATTGGTCAATATAACTGATCTGCTGTATGTACTTTGCAACCACTGCTATGTTTGAAATATGCTTTTCTAAAAAATTCAATAGAAAGCTTTTGAGTTAAAAAAAAAAAAAAAGATAAAAAACATTATATAAAAATATGAAAAAAAATATTTTAATTACATTAATGAATGAAAAAAATTAACCTTTTTTTTTCATTCTTTTTCACCATTCTGAGATGGCGATAACAACAAGGTTTGCAGCAGCACTTGTAACGCTGCAATCCTTGTTAACTAAGCTGCCACATGATTTTACACAGGGGAGAAGATTTCACTGACAAAACCAGGCAAATCCTTCTCTGCTGGAGTTTAGCTTTGGCAATAGCATTGTAATCGCTGGAGGTGACCTTTTAATGGATAGGCAGAAGCCCTATCTCTGGTGAAAACACCCATTTTTGCTGGAGATAGGGGCTTTTCTCCTTTTGATAAATACGCCCGATATAAAGAAAGTAGCAGTTATAGAGAGCAGGTAAATGGAGAAATAAGTGAATTGATAGAGAATTGTTATATGGAGAGATAGAAGGAGTTATAGGAAGCAACTGTTACAAAGAAAAAACACATTGTACATAGGGCCTGATTCTTTAAGGAGTGTGTCTGCTGATTTTATGCACAACATCCGCAAAATTACTCTACTCCTGCCCAGAATCGGCTCATACACCACAGAACGCAGCCACGTTCAATTCATCTTCAAGCACAGAGGACACTTACTACAGCTTTCTATTCCAGGGAGGGAACTGAGCGGGGAAGGGACATTTGGCCGTAGTCAATGTACAGTAAGGGCATGCCAATACCAAGAACACGCGGCAGCATCTGATCCAAGCTCTGGACATCTCAAAAGTATTTGTTTTCAGCTGTATAGCTTGCTCCAGCTACAGAACTGGTCTGTTTACTAATGATGATGGCTGTGTATGCATGCTATAACAGGAGTCAATAGCAACAGTAAAAACAAAATATATACAGTTGACATTAATAATATTCTAACAAATGTATTTAATGGTAAAAAGAAATTTTAAAAGAAGAACTTTTTTTAAAGTTTTGTCATTAATACCTATATTATTACATTCAAATGTTTTTTTGCCTGTGCGTTCTTTGGCAAATTTATATTCTACATAGGGATTGGACATATTCCATATCTTGTATAGTAGAGCGGAGCAGACTTACACCCGTATTCATCAGCACACATATTTTCAAATCTGTTTCTTGGTGAAGTCCGTGTGCTCTGAAACAAACGCAGTGGGCCTAAGTCACTAAGGAGAACAAAGCATAAAAAAGGAGTAACTTTGCACCTGGGCAAAATCATGTTGCATTGGAGGGAGAGATAAGTTTAAAATGTGGGGACAGATTTATGGTTGGGGTAGGGCATGTCTTAGATCAACTTGAAATTTCACTGTAAAAATAAAGCTATCAAGTATTTGTGTGCTACATGAAAAAGCATACAGTATTTTCCTTACGTGCAAAATAATAAACTAATTTGCACCCCTTGCATTGCAATATGGTTTGTCCCAGAGAACATTTACTCCTTTTTTTTGCCTTACTTTCCTTAATGACTCAGGCCCAGTTTGCATGCCTTGATGAATCAGGCCCATAGTATAAAATGGAGCTATACTTATTACTGTGATAGGGGAAGTTAATGTAATATCAATTTTGAGAAATGTTTTGTTTTATGCTCTGAAGGAGTAAGAGTTAATAATCTGAGTACTGTCTGCTGGGTCTTGGGTCCCAGCCTCTAGCTGAACCTTATCTCTTAAGCTGTCCACACAGTGAAGGCTGTTAACTGGCGGTGTTGTGTTGTCATGACAACTAGGCCCATTGACAAGATGGTGGCAGCCAGGACAGAGGCTGTGATGGGAACGTGACAGTCCGTGGAGTGAGTTTTGCATATGTCAGTTTGGTTGATCTTATAGTGTTACGCCCTTCATAACCGTTTGTGAAAGTTTGACTTATCATATAATACTTAACCCTTTTATGATAAAGTCAGGGTCAAACTCAACCATTTAAAAATAAACTTTAAAATCATATTGCAGCAATGATCTGGTGAATCATGCAAAATACATTTTTAATATTGAGTAAATTTGGAAATTGGTACCAGCTATAAGGAGGGTTTTGAATTTAAAATATTTGGACATCAGAACTGAAATGTCTTTTAAAATTATTTTGATTAAAAGTACATTGATCCATCATCCACAGATACAGACCTGTGTTTTATCTTTGGGATTTCTTACTAGTCCTATCTGGTGCTGTGTTGGTATTACTAGAAAACCAACCTAGAGGGCTGGCAAATTTTAGCCCTGGGGCAAGACTTGACTCAGCAGCCTATTTTAAAGGAAAAAAAATGCCTGTGGCCCAGTGACCCAGCCCAAGATAGCCCACTATGGGACCAGCCAGGGGAGCACATGCCCGCCTGCCCCTCAGCCCAGCCTGTCCCTGCCTCAATGTCAAACCAACAAGCTTACTAAGTGCTGGGTGAAATAACCACTCCAAAACTTGTAGTGGGGACCTTACCTGCACCCACTAGTGAAGGATTGGGGGCAGACTTGCTGCAGGGAGGGCCAAGTAGGACTTCCAGCTACAGGCTAAGAGCTATTCATTTACCTTTTATCGTTTGCACTAGAGGGGTTGGTAGGCTCTCGCTATAAACTTCCCTTCCCCTCTGCACCAGGAGTAGAGGGTACACATTACAGCAGCTCTGTATCATTCCAGATAGAAGTAGGTCAAAATAATTTTCTTCAAGGCAAAGATGTTCTTTCAGTATTACTGAGCCGTACACTGCTCCAGGTGGAGTTGAGAAAGCTCCCTCTAAGAGGAGGCTTAGTGTTACCTAATCCCCATATGGCACAGACAAGGGCAAAGGAAACCCCCCACCCATGCAGGTATTTGTTTTATTAATTCCCAGCACAGGAGAATATAGGTTTAGCCCCAACAAGAATTAGGGCTTCATTCCATTAGCTGCCCAAACAATACACAAAGGTATGGAAGTGAATCCATGGGAACCCAGGGTAAAGACTCCCAACACTAGTATGGAGACACATTTCTATTATTACTTTTTTTACCATTAGATCCAGTTTTAGTTCCTGGACAGCATACGTAAGATGCTCTCTCAAACATTGACCCTGCATTTCTGTGTAATTCTCCTTCCTGTAATGCCCTATATATATATATATATATATGATAACACATCTATCATATATAGCACATCCAAAAGGATCGAAGAGGAAAAAGAGCTGAATGTCAATGCGGGTCTACCGGTCTGTAAAATTGCAAATAGCTTTCATGAAGGTTGGAAACAAAGCTGGGTTAAAGGGGACTCCCTGGACCAGGAGTGGACGTTGCGGCAGCACCTGTTCAGAAACAGGTGTCGCCGAGACTGTTAAGGCAGCAGCTACTGCTGTCTTAGCAGCCCCAGTGGCACCTATTTCCTGGAATGTCTGTATACAGAGGCTCCTGGCTTCCTTGAATTTCAAAGTGTTATTACGTCATGTCCGCAACACTTAAGGGACCTATAATTGTAGGGTAGGGAGGATTAGGACAAAATATGATTTCAAGTGGAAAACCTTTTTAAATCAGTAACTTTAAATCTTATTTCTCCTGGAACTCAGATTTCTGTTTCACTCCAATTAACACAATAGGGTTATGGGGCTCCTTTTAACAGTACTTGGTACTTAAAAAGAAGCAAACAATGGATTTTATGATCTGAGCAAATGACAGGTCACACTCCGTTTCAGAATTAGGGGAGCCTAACATGTGGTGCTGTCTGATACTTAAACCTTTCACATAATATAACTACTGAACATGGTCATAATAAAATTTGTTGTCTTATAAGTATTACTGTTCAATAAATATACTATACATAAATGAAAAGTTCAGATCCAGCATGCAGAACAAGAAAAGCCTTACTCTGCATGCAGTTGGATAAGAATACTGTCGAGAACAAAAACTTCCAAGGACAAATCTTTAGAGATCCCCACTGACCCCCATGAAGTGGTTTTGGCAAAACCGCCCTCGTGTGTATTCATTTTGGATTTGGCAAAACCACCCACGTGTGTTTTGGTTTTGGTTTTGGATCTGTATTTTTTTAGCAAAAATTACAAACATAAGCTAAAATCACATAATTTTGCTCTTTTTTTATCTTACATTATTATTAACCTCAATAACAATAATTTCAAGTAATTTGCAGTCAATTTTGACCACATCACAGGTCACAATATTATTTTCATACACTTTCAAACAAAGATTGCAGCAGTTCTTGCCAGTGCTAAGAAGAAGGCCATTGTCAAGCCTGGGCATAAAACCAAAAATCCACCTCTTATGTGTACAATTATTTTTACACAAATCCTGACAACAGTTGTCTAGCCATTTGTAACATTTGTAAAGCCACAGTCAGTAAAGGTAGGGACCTTAACCATCTAAGACCCTCATGCATGTTACAGCATTTGAAGGGAGCTCATGGAAAGCTGTTGGGAAAATCAGAAACTTATATTAAAAAAATAATAACAAGCAGTCCAGCATCAGCTACCTCCCTCCTCTCATCTAGATCCCAGCACCTGCAATCTACACCCTAAACACCTTCATCAATATCCTCACAAGTCATGGGAGTTAGTCCTGCATCCAAGTTGCTAAGACTAGATGACTCCTCCACTAACTATGATTCCTCTGAAGAATTATTGAGCGTTAGTCCCGCTGCTGGGGGTGGACCTTCAACCCAGAAGTAGACCAAGAAGAAGACTACTAGTAGTTTACAACAATTGATCTGTTAAACAATCCTTTGTTAGAGGAAAAAAGTAAGAAAGCTGTCGCCCAGTCGCATAGCGGATCACAGACGCCATGGCGACTATGCTAGTATTAGATCTGTGTCCAATATCCACTATTAATGCAGCTGGTGTTAGACAATTACTTGAGGTCTTGTGTCCCCGTTACCAAATTCCATCACGACACCAATGTAGTAGAAAAGCTATTCCTCACCTCTACCAGAAGGTTCGTAAAAATTTAATTATTGGGCTACAAAATGCCATTCTACCCACTGTACACTTAACCACAGATATGGAGACAAGCGGAACTGGGCAAACTAAAGATTGTATGACTGTGACCGCCCACTGGGTCGGTGATTCGCCTTCACCAGCAGAAACAGCAGCAGCATGTACGTCACATTTTTCTGAGGCAGGATTCTCTGTGTATCATCTGCTTCACTAAGAGGTATATTATTATTGTTATTATTATCATAGATTTGTAAGGCACCACAGTGCTCCACAGTGCCGTACAGTAGGGAAGACAAGGACATACATAAAACAAGACATACGTAAAAAAAAAACCAGACAACGCAGATAAAATTAGAGATGCTCACTGACCGTGTTTTGGTTTTGGTTTTGGATCTGACATTACCTTCAAGTTTTGGTTTTGGTTTTGCCAAAACCGCCCTTGCATGTTTTGGTTTTGTTTTGCTTTTTTATTACAAAATGCCACATTGGGCGAAAATCACATAATTTAGCTATTATTTTGTACCTACATTATTATTAACCTCAATAACATTAATTTCCAGTCATTTCCAGTCAATTTTTAACACCTCACAGGTCACAATATGATTTTCATATACTTTTGCCCAAAAGACTGTGCCATAGCTCACCCCCAAATAGTTGCCAGTGTTCAGTGCTTCAACAGAAGTAATCGGCCTTGAATTTATTTTTCAAAGTCTCCACTCACATTGTATTGTGCCATAGCATTATTAATAGACCTGGAAGTGTTCTTTAAACTGTACTGACATTGTACTGTGCCATCGATATGGATTCACATCAGTCGAGAACAGACCAGGAGCACCAAGCAGCTGCTGGCACCAGTCATGATGATAGGAATGCCTGTACGTCATCTGCTAAAGCTTATGTTAAAGACTGAGGTGCATAGTGTTTTTAAAGTGTAAAAATACACAATTTTTAATTAATTAAAAAACACCTGTAATCAAGGCAAAGTTAAATGGGGTAGGGACTGATGTGAGCTAACATAACTTATAACTATATCTTATAACTATCTAGATAACTAACATAACTTATAACTATATCTTATAACTATCTACCTAACTAACATAACTTATAATGGTTTCTGCTTAGTTCTCATCTGTTCTGTACAGCGCAGTACAATTACTGGCGCTATATAATTAGCTGATGATGATGAGGATGATGACAGGGACGTGCAGGAGATGCTGTCTGTGGCTGGAAAAAACTTTACCGCCATTCTCCAGCAGCATGTAGGAGATTGCAGCAGCATGTACCCAAGTATGTCACATTTTTCCGAAGTAGGCTACTCTGTGTATCAGCAGCTTCACTAAGAGGCATACAGCTGACAATCTGTTACAAAAAGTAAGGCATGTCATTGCAACATAGCTAATCCTGCTTGGACTCCCCAGAGAATATGTGTTTCCATCACATTTCTTATTTTGCTCACACAATCAACTTGGTGTTACAGAACTTTTAAAAAATGACAATGACATGCAGGAGATGATGTTTGTGTACCGAAAAAGTTAGGGTCATTTTTCGGGATTCTGCAACAGCATGTAGGAGAATGCAGCAGCTGCAAGAAGACTAGCATTTGAGGGGAATGTACTTTAGTCCAGCGAAGTAGTCACCTGTGAAGAGAGTGCAGACACGGTTAGCTTGAGTCAAATGATTGCCTTATTTATACTTTTTGATAAGTAGCTAGAGAAATTTTATGGATGAAATAAAACTAAGTAAATCTGTTAACTATATTGTAATTGTAGATTAAGTACTTTATTTGCTTCGCCAGGATCCAAGTGCTATCCTCCTTCAGTTTCTCTGGCAACTGCTTCTAGGAAAAAACTTAGCTTTCCCAAGACACTCAGTGGTGATGCAGATGAGTCAGCACAACATTTTGATATTTACTCTGCTCTAAAAGAATTGCCCAAAAATCGTGACAGCTCTGCTATAAAATGAACTACAAATTCCATGAGGAAGGCCATTATCGGCAATTACATCAAAGTACACAGACTTCTATGATGGTGGATTCCAGCGGGGAGGAATTACTATTGTTTGAGGAAGATGTACACAATGATGAGGGTGATTATGATGACAGTGTAGATTGCAGCAGGGGCTGAAATCCAGCTAAGAGAAGGGAGCTACCTGATGCTGGTATGCCTGGTAATATTTTGGGTACAATGGCATGTTGGCAATTTTATGTTTTTCTACAGTAAACTTTCACCTTTTTTAGAGAGTTTTTTTTTCTTTATAAAGGTACAAGATTTTTATTTACAATTTTTTTCCCTGACTTAAAAACAGTATGCACTTGAACATAGACTTTAGTACATGTGGTAGTAGGATTAGTATCATCATGACTGAGACTGGAGAGTGACAAGAACAATGCCACCCCTCCTGTTTCTGTATGAGCTGTGGTACAATAAAATGTAACTGCAGATTTAGACTAAGCCAGGCAGGCCTATAATTTCTATTTCAGCAATTAGCAATGGAGCAATGGAGCTCTTCTCTTTGGGTGTTATCTATATAATGCAGTAGAATTTGCATGCAAATTCTACAGACAAGCCTGCTTGTCTTCCTCTTCATCAATGACTCACAATTGAGCACTCGTCTTTAGGTGTATATTAGACCCTATACTTTGTACTGAAAATTCAGAAAAAAAACCTGCAAGGACTTGTAGATTAATAAAAAGCACCTCTTCTCTTTGGGTGTATATTAGACCCTACACTTATTAGTGCAAATTCAGAAAAATACAGTGCAATGACTGCTATATTAGGATTTCAGCACTGAGAAATTCTGCTCTTTTATAAGGGTGTATATCAGACCCAACACTTTGTAGTGCAAATTCAGAAACATACACTGCAATGATTGGTATATTGGGAATGCCACCCTCCTAATTCTATTCAATACTTTGACCTAACCCTTCTCTGTCCCTCTCTCAAATGGCGCTAGATCGACGTGGTGGCGGGTATTTATTGAATCAAAAACTTGCGAGATCTGAGATCCGACAACGTCACAATGACGTTTTTACAATTTGACTGCAAATTCAGAAGACAAGCCTGCTAGCCCTCGTATTTGTATTTCAGCAATGACTCTCAGCAATCGAGCACTCCTCTTTGTGTGTAACCTATATAACACTGTACAATTTGACTGCAAATTCAGAAGACAAGCATGCTAGCCCTCATATTTGTATTTCAGCAAGGACTCTTAGCAATGGAGCACTCCTCTTTGTGTGTTACCTATATAACAAAATAGAATTTGACTGCAGAATTACACCAAGCCTGACAGCACTAGTATTTGTATTTTTCTTTAATGAGAATAAGCAGTAGAGCTCTCCTGAATGTAACTGCAGACTTTCTTGAACACTACTACCCCCTCCTCTTTCAATAATCCGCTTAACGGGTGACACCTTACCTTTACAGTGTTGTAGACAGAGTTAATATACCACTATGAAATAAAGACACGGAGATTTTGTTTTGGCTAAATGAAAGGTCAGTAATTTATTGAAATGTTCAATATATTGAGAAGAGGTGGCCAATATAAGCAGACCAATCAGCTCCTACGCCACACCCATGCGCTACCTACTCCGCCCCACTAGATTGGGTACAGCTGGGGCCCGCCTGCCCAAGCGGGGCCCCCTAACCCCGAAGGGGTATACTCCCTAAGTGCGCACCCCTTAAGGGGAGAGTGCCTACTGCGTCATGAGTGTGACCAAATTGTCTGCTGACTGGGCTGCTTACCGCCACACGAAAACTGTTTGTGAACTCATCACTCAAACTGACCTAACACCGAGGACCATAAAAAAAAAGAAAAAAATTTCTATACTAACCCAGCTATAGAAACCCAAATTTAGGGACTGGGTGGGTGGGTAAACTCTCCAGCAGTGAAAGGGGGCAGCTGGCTGCCAGCACCTGGCCTTATCTTGTTTTCCTTACTATAATCCTCCCCCCTACCTCCCCACTGATTGGCTGACCCCTGCCCCCCAGTGGAGTTAACTCCTGCTATACCTGCCCCCTCAGCGTTTATGTTACCTCGGGCGAATCCCCGCCCTCTGTTATCTTTCTATCTATTTGGCTAACCAACTGCTCTACACAGTGTGCTACCTCTTCTGTGTCTCTCTTTCAAATGGAGCTAGATTGCCGTGGAGGGCGGTATTTATAGATTTCAAAACTTGCGAGATCTGAGATCCGACGACGTAACAATGACGTTTTGCCTCGTTTTTGATTCCGAAAAAGCACGATCTCCTATGTTTGGGTGTGTTCGGTTCTCGAAGAACCGAGCCTGAGCATCTCTACAAATCTTTATAACCCAGGCAGCTCAATTGAAATCAGGGAAAAATATGTAAATGTACACATACAAATAAGTCAACAATATTTTTTGAGCATGTCAAAGTAAATATATGATTGACACAGAATTGTGGCTACTATCTCAAAGCCACAGCAATTAAAAATAGATTTCTCACCCTAAAGCTGTATATCACTGCAGCTGCGTCTTTTTAATGCACAGCCCCCACACATAAAATGTTATGACTGATGCAGAAGACTCTATCAGCACAATGTAGCACAGAATCAGCACTTCCACAGAATTCTACCAACATGATATTCACTAAGAAACCATAACTATGTAAACATAAAATAACATGAACATGAACTTGGTGAAATAATTTTTTTCTCCCAGTCACTGGGAACTAGTAGGGGTGTTTAGATATCGCAGAGTTGTGGATTGCAGCCAGCTTCACAAGAACTGATAAGTTTAATATGTAAGAATAATACTCCCATTTGTCCTGGCTTTCCCCAGACAGGTCCATTTCTTTCCCACTATAAATATGTTGGATTTACTATTACAAATGGTAAGATTGCATCTGGTGGCAGTGTCGTAGAGATGCAACTCATCTTTGCTCCTATGAATTGCATAGTATATTTCAATATAATTTTTGCAGCAGTGCCCCCCACCCCCAACCCCCGAATCTTTTACCCTATTCTGTGTTCCATGTCCTGGCTGGTAAACAAGGTCTTGTAAAAGCATTGTATGGCTCAGTTATGTGAGCCAGTATCCCAACAGGAAGCAAAGGGGAAATGAGAGTCTGCGGTTCTCATGACTGAGCCAAGAGGCACTCAGGGATGACATCTGCATAAGCATCTGAAATGTCACATTGTAATCAGAGTCACTGATGACAGCAGATTCGTATTGCTTATAGGTTAGCTTAAATAATTATAGTTCCTGATTGGATGGTGATATGTGGCCACCCATATGTGAAGGGTTTAGGGGTCTATTAATCATTGGTGGGCAACGGTCTTCAGTAACTAACATTATGTATTGCCGCATAACGCTACTATACACAATAAAGTACCACCAGTATTTATGAAATCTGACCCCTCTTAATACACTGCGAAATCCCCTCTGTGGTCCTAATACAAAAGCGAAGGGCTGGAGGGGTGCTCCTGTCTTCGTATTTTACTACGCATGAGCAGTTTACTGTTTAACTGAGGCTGTGGCACAGACTCCTACTGGCTCCCAGCACTGGGTCTCTATTATCTATCGATGCTCGCTCCAACTCAAATTGAACCAGATAACACACTGCACATGTATTAGGGGAAAAAAAGAACTCACTCCTCTCCAGATCTGTGAAAGCTGCTTTTTGATTAGCAGCTGTAGTCATAGGAAGGGAGGAGCATGCAGCCAGTCAGGGAGAGAGCGAGAGAATCTCCTGCTTCTCTAACCTCTGTCCTGGAGCTGACAGCCAGATCTGGTGCCTAACACCAATCCGAGACTTGAAAAGTGAAAAAGCATTGGTCTAAAGTGAAAATCTTATATCTGGAGAGTTAAAGCTAGACCATACAAATAGAAACACTTATTGCTTAGCAAATTGTTTTTCATTTAGATGGTATTTTAATGTATTATTACATTGCATCCTTCCCTCCGCAGAACCTCCTCTCGCATTCCGTTTGCTCTAATTGTCTGATTGCAAATTACTATTGCGAGAAGCAGAACATGATATTGAAATAAGCAACATAGCGGTAGTGAAACTGGACATAAGCATATATTCTGCTGACTTGAATTTTGCTTATAAAGAATCTCCAATCACTTGGTGTCCCCTTCCACTGAGGTACTCATGTTACGCCACCAAAGTTTTCTTTGATGGCGTAAGATGAACAAAAAAAAATCAGAAGAGTAATGTCATTGTGGCTACCGCATCATATACTGACATAAAGATTTGTGTTTGGGGAAAGGCCTATTGACTCTGGTTGATTACTTACCAAACACTTTTCATATATAAAAAACAGACCAGGCTTCTGTTAGGCTGAACTGGCATTTATAAATGATGTAGGAAAATGGCATCAATTTGGTATCCTCTCGTAAGCTATCTCAGTAGTAAACTCTACTGTGCCCAGAATTAATTTTATTCACTTACGAGATCCCTGATCATTGCATACATAATATTTATAATACATACTAGTTATACCAATTCAGCAGTACTTCTGCATTGCAGTCCACCTCCAATTATTAGAGGCCAGACAGGACTATTCTGCCCACGACTCCTATTGTGCACACCAAAATGAAGTATTGCTGATACGTTTTGTATGTGCGTGTATTTTAAAGGAAAAAAAGCTTCTAAAACGAAAATATGTGTCTCGATCCTTATCACGAACAGGCTCGCCGCATCTATGATTTGGATGTTAATTCAAGGTGTAAAGCAGGATTTTAGTAGTCTTGCCCTCACTTTTTATAGATCTAACTGAAATATACCCCAAAGCAGGTCATACCTGATCGCTGCCACCACCTATTGTATTAGAGGAATAGGACTCTAAAACTCTGTTACATAAATGTAGATGCTGGCACACTCTATGCTCTTTGTTAGCCAGAGAGGATTACTCTTCATACCCTAGCATTCAAAGCAGTCAAGCAATCAAAAGGTTAACACAGCATACACTAGTTTTCAAAGAGTTAACATAGTCAAGTAATACTTCTCTTCTTAAAAGGCTTATGGATTTGTTAGAGTAGCCAGGACAAGCTTATACAATGTTATATTTAATATAAAGATACAGGGAATTAGATATAACACAGATTATAATATATTAACATACAAAATAAATGCAATAACAGGATAAAAATACAGAAAATAGAGCACCTATGTACATCTTATAATCTGTATGCTGCAGAATGGCAGAATTAAATGGACAGTTCTTAATTGGTTTGAGTCCCCAAAACCGACAATTTCCGGTAACATACAGGGATTTTTAACTACCGTATGTTACCATTGTTGCTGGGATTACCACCCATATCATTATCTTATTATTATTATTATTATTTTTATTATAATTATTACTATTATTATTATTATTATTATTATTATTATTAATAATAGTCATTACTGTCTTTGGACTACTACCTTCATTATCTTTTTCTTCAAGAAAGACAGGCACATTTCTTCATTGCTCTTATTATAAAGATCCTCAGTGTAACTCTTTATCACTGTGTATATATTATAGTTATACTGCCCACATTGCTGCATCTATGCGAAAGAGATTTAAGTAATATTTATTTATTAAATGGTATAATATGGTTAACAGATGGTTAATAGATTGCATTATCATAATCAAATTAAACAAACCAATAAAGTGGCTATGTTTTCTACTAGGGATGTGCACCGGCGACTTTTGAGGTCTCGTGTTTTGTGTTTTGGATCCGGATTTTCGTTATTTTTGAGGTTCGGATTTGTCTCGCAAAACACTTGACGAAAGGTCTCGGTTCGGATTTAAGGTATTGGATTCGGATTTTTTTTGAAAAAAACATAAAAAGTTTAAAAATCAAGTTTTTGGGCTTATTTTCACTCCTAGGCTATTATTAACCTCAATAACATTCAATAACAAGCATTTCCACTAATTTACAGTGTATTCTGAACACCTCACAATATAGTTATTAGTCCAAAACGTTGCAAAAAGGTATCTTTCTGGACTGCGTAGAGGAGTGGGTCACCACAATATCTTAAAAACCCTGAACTTTTATGATTCGCACCAATAATTGTACCTGGACTGCGTAGAGGAGTGGGTCACCACAATATATTAAAAACCCTGAACTTTTATGAATCGCACCAATAAATGTACCTGGACTGCGTAGAGGAGTGGGTCACCACAATATATATAATAAGAAAACCATCAACTAGTTTGATTCGCACCAATAAATGTACCTGGACTGCGTAGAGGAGTGGGTCACCACAATATATTAAAAACCCTGAACTTTTATGAATCGCACCAATAAATGTACCTGGACTGCGTAGAGGAGTGGGTCACCACAATATATATAATAAGAAAACCACCAACTTGTTTGATTCGCACCAATAAATGTACCTGGACTGCGTAGAGGAGTGGGTCACCACAATATATTAAAAACCCTGAACTTTTATGAATCGCACCAATAAATGTACCTGGACTGCGTAGAGGAGTGGGTCACCACAATATATATAATAAGAAAACCATCAACTTGTTTGATTCGCACCAATAAATGTACCTGGACTGCGTAGAGGAGTGGGTCACCACAATATATTAAAAACCCTGAACTTTTATGATTCGCACCAATAATTGTACCTGGACTGCGTAGAGGAGTGGGTCACCACAATATCTTAAAAACCCTGAACTTTTATGAATCGCACCAATAAATGTACCTGGATTGCGTAGAGGAGTGGGTCACCACAATATATATAATAAGAAAACCATCAACTTGTTTGATTCGCACCAATAAATGTACCTGGACTGCGTAGAGGAGTGGGTCACCACAATATATTAAAAACCCTGAACTTTTATGAATCGCACCAATAAATGTACCTGGACTGCGTAGAGGAGTGGGTCACCACAATATATTAAAAACCCTGAACTTTTATGAATCGCACCAATAAATGTACCTGGACTGCGTAGAGGAGTGGGTCACCACAATATATTAAAAACCCTGAACTTTTATGAATCGCACCAATAAATGTACCTGGACTGCGTAGAGGAGTGGGTCACCACAAGATATATTAAAAACCCTGAACTTTTATGAATCGCACCAATAAATGTACCTGGACTGCCTAGAGGAGTGGGCACTGGGCACCACAATAAAATATATAAAAAACCTTCAACAGGTCTGCATTACACTACACATACGGCTGCTCCTCCATCCTCTCCATCATATACATGTTGGAGTTTTAGCGTGTGACAACCTCTTGTTTTTGATAATGTCAGTGCATTTTGAATATTTTTCAATTTGCCCCACACCACTGAATGTACTTTATCTATGATACGCATCTATCTATCTTGACTGCGTAGTGTGGTGGCCCCGGTACACAATTTGGTACCGAGGCCACAATATAATTAAAAAACCCTCCACGTGTCAGAATTCCACCAAACAAGTATCTGGACTGCGTAGTGGGGTGGCCCCGGTACCCAACTTGATACCGGGGCCACAATAAAATAAATACACCCTCCACGTGTCAGAATTCCACCAAACAAGTATCTGGACTGCGTAGTGGGGTGGCCCCGGTACCCAATTTGATACCGGGGCCACAATAAAATAAATACACCCTCCACGTGTCAGAATTCCACCAAACAAGTATCTGGACTGCGTAGTGGGGTGGCCCCGGTACCCAACTTGATACCGGGGCCACAATACCTCCTCCAAACATGCTACAGACAATTCGTCATTGAGATCCCATCAAGTATGTTAAAGACAGACAGGGTCCAAGTGTTATTAGTTGACTTTGTAAAGAAAAAAACTGTCCCTGTTGCACATAGTCGTGCAATGAAGACTTACTTTTTCATTTAAAGGCACGATCTTTCAAGTGTAGTGTTTGTAAGTCTAAGTCATATTATACTTTTGGTAAAATTGGTTTTTTTTGTTCCTCTTTATGTTAATTAATTAGTAATAGAATTAAAGTAGGAAATAGAATTAAATAGAATTAAAGTAGGAAATAGAGTGGTATAGAGTTGTAGTGTGGTATAGATAGAGTGGTCCACACAATATAATAATAAAACCCTCAACTGGTCTGAATTCCACCAAACAAGTATCTTGACTGCGTAGTGTGGTGGCCCCGGTACACAATTTGGTACCGAGGCCACAATATAATTAAAAAACCCTCCACGTGTCGGAATTCCACCAAACAAGTATCTGGACTGCATAGTGGGGTGGCCCCGGTACCCAATTTGATACCGGGGCCACAATACCTCCTCAAAACATACTCCAGACAATTCGTCATTGACAGACCCCAGACAGACAGGGTCGTAGTGTTATTGTTTGACTTTGTAAACCCAAAAAAATGTCCCTGTTGCACTTGCACATAGTCGTGCAATGAAGACTGACTTTTTCATTTAAAGGCACGATCTTTAAAGTGTCAGAAAGAGAGAGAAGACACAGGAGAGGAGAGTTGTAGCTGGGGACCTGGGGTGGAAGCTCCCAGGCTCCCCCAGCATTGCCTGGAAGTCTGAGCGTGGTGACTGAGCCAGGGCAAGGAATGTGTGCCCTGGATGAGGGGGAGAACTCCATGCCACTATAGTGAACCCAAGAGAGAGGGGGACACTGCACATGGAAGAGGCCCTGGAGTGAGGGCTGCTACAAGAGGCATGGTAGCTGTAGTGTCAGATCCTGAGGCTGAGAGTACACAGAGTGACGTGTCAGAGCACAGGAGACATTATCCCCGCAGAGGAGGGATGAGCTGCAGTTGAGAGGTCTGTTGTTGAAATAGGACATGCACACTTTAACAAACCAATCATTTCAGCGACAGGGCCTACCAAACAACTTTGACTGAAATGATTGGTTTGTTTGGGCCCCCACACCAAAAAAGCTATTCATCTCTCCCTGTACAGACTAAACAGGCTCTACTGAGGCAAGATGTCGTCCTCATCCTCAACCTCTGATTCCTCTCCCCCTACAGTGTGTACTTCCTCCTCATCACACATTATCAATTCGTCCCCGCTGGACTCCACAACCACAGGTCCCTCTGTAGTATCTGGAGGGCAGTGCTGTACTTCATTGAGGAATTGATTATTCATTTTTATAAACATCATTTTTTCAACGTTGTGAGGAAGCAACCTCCTTCGCCGCTCACTGACCAGGTTCCCCGCTGCACTAAAAACTCTTTCCGAGTACACACTGGAGGGGGGACAACTCAGGTAAAATAGAGCCAGTTTGTACAGGGGCTTCCAAACTGCCTTTTTTTCCTGCCAGTAACAATATGGACTGTCTGACATGTCTACTTGGATGGTGTCAGCAAAGTAATCATCCACAATTTTTTCTATTGTGACAGCATCCAATGCAGCGAGAGTAGACATGTCTGCAATGGTTGGCAGGTCCTTCAGTCCGGACCAGATGTTATCAGCATCCCCGCCAGTGCCTCTTTTGGGAAAACTGAGCTTTTTCCTCGCAGCCATAGATGTGGAAGAAAATGAGGGTGGAGCTGTTGGCATGTCACGGTCCTCTTCAGAGGACAATCTCCTGACCAGCAGGTCTTTGCACCGCTGTAGATTTGTGTCCGCCGGAAACAGAGACACAACATACGCTTTAAACCGAGGATCGAGCACGGTGGCCAGAATGTATTCCTCTGACTTTAAAAGAGTGACCACCCTCGGATCCTGGCAAAGCGTACGAAGGGCTACATCCACAAGAGCTACATGCTTGCTGTAATCGCAATGGCTTACCAGCTCCTCCCTCACTTTCTCCAGCTGCTTCTGCAACAGCCTGATCAGGGGAATGACCTGACTCAAGCTGGCAGTGTCGGAACTGACTTCTCGTGTGGCAAGTTCAAATGGCTGCAGAACCTTGCACAACACGGAAATCAGTCTCCACTGCGCTTGACTCAGGCGCATCCCCACTCCTTTGCCTATGTCGTAGGTGGCTGTGTAGGCCTGAATGGCCTTTTGCTGCTCCTCTGCAGCATATAGAGGGTGGAGTTCCAGCGCGTCACAACCTCTTGTTTGAGGTGATGGCAGGGCAGGTTCAAGCTTTTTTGATGTGCCTCTAGTCTGCGGTAGGCACTGGCTGAATGCCGAAAGTGTCCAGCAATTTTGCGGGCCACCGCAAGCATCTCCTGCACACCCCTGTCACTCTTGAGGTAATGCTGCACCACCAAATTAATGGTGTGGGCAAAACATGGGACGTGCTGGAAATTGCCCATATTTAATGCCCGCACAATGTTACTGGCATTGTCTGACACCACAAATCCCCATGAGAGTCTAAGTGGGGTAAGCCACTGGGAGATAATTTCCCTCATTTTCTCTAATATGTTGTCAGCGTTGTGCCTCTTATTAAAGCCTGTAATGCACAATGTTGCCTGCCTTTGCATGAGCAGCCATTTTGTAGATGCTGCTACTGATGCAGCTGTTGCTGTTGCTGCGGAAGGGGATGCATCTACCCAGTGGGCTGTCACAGTCATATAGTCCTTCGTTTGCCCAGAACCACTTGTCCACATGTCCGTGGTTAAGTGGACAGTGGGTACAACCGCATTTTTAAGAGCACTGAGGACACTTGATCGTACTTCTCTGTACATTTTTGGTATCGCCTGCCTAGTGAAGTGGAATCTCGAGGGGATTTGGTACCGGGGACACAATACCTCCATCAACCCTCTAAATCCCACTCCACTGATGGCGGACACCGGGCGCACGTCTAACACCAACATTGCAGTTACAGCCGCAGTTATACGCTTTGCAATAGGGTGACTACTATCGTATTTGGTGGTCATGGCAAATGACTGTTGGACGGTCAATTGTTTGGTGAAAGACTTAGCGGTCTTACGACTTCCCCTCTGGGAAGATGACCGACTAACAGCAGCAACAGCAGCAGTGGCAGTAGTAGGCGTACCGCTGCAGGATTCCTCGGATGAATCCCGTATTGAGGAGGACTCAGTCTGGCTGGTGACTTGGGCTGCAGGACTGAATCTGATGGAGATTGTGGAGGAAGTTGACGAGGAGGGTGTTGCTGGTGTGTATCCAACTGGACCACGGGATTTAGGTGTCCCTGTACCGATGAGGGTCCTAGCCCCAGTTCCTGAACTAACCACTGAACTATGAAGGTTATTCAGGTGACGTATAAGGGAGGATGTTCCTAGGTGGGCAAGATCCTTACCCCTGCTTATTTGAGCTTTACATAAGCTACATATTGCCATACATTGGTTGTCTGGATTTGGATAAAAATAACTCCAGACCGAAGAGGTGCATTTTTTGGTCTTCTGACCAGGCATGACGATGGGCTTTTTCATCCCATGGACATCAGCTGTTTCCCCCCCTGGTGCCTCATTTACAATAACCACATCACCATCCTCATCATCAAGTTCCTCCACAGCGCCAGCTACATCATCAATAGCCTCCTCCCGAGCCACCTCTTCCCGTACAGTGATGGGAAGGTCAGGCTTGACAACCACCAACACCCTTGGACTCGCCTTGGGGATTTGTGATAATTTCTCTTTAGAAGGCAGAGTTGTTTGCTGTTTTGTTGCTGACAGCATAACTCTCTTCAATTTTTTGTAGGGGGGGGGAGGAGGAGGAGGGCTAAGATCCGTGGGTGAAGCTGAACCACTAGTCATGAACACGGGCCAGGGCCTAAGCCGTTCCTTGCCACTCCGTGTCGTAAATGGCATATTGGCAACTTTACGTTTCTCTTCAGATGATTTTAAGTTTCTCTTTTTGCTACTTTTTCTTAACTTGGGCTTTTTGGATTTTACATGCCCGGTACTACGAGATTGGGCATCGGGCTTGGAAGACGACGTTGATGGCATTTCATCGTCTATGTCATGACTAGTGGCAGCAGCTTCAGCATTAGGAGGAAGTGGGTCTTGATCTTTCCCTACTTTATCCTCCAAATTTTTGGTCTCCATTATATGTAGCACAAGATACTGCAGAATGTGTGAACTTGGTAATATTGCAGTACCAATGGACTTATACTGCTGGATTGGTTTTGCAAATTTGGTTATAATTATTATATATTTTTTTTTTTTTAAATTTTTTATTATTTTTTACTTTTTTTTTATTTTTTAAAAACTTGGGAATAATGGGGAAATAACTATGCCCTTAGAAGCACAGAGCACAGGACACAGCACCACTGGACTGAACAGGACACGGCACAGGACCCAGCAGCACTACGGAACTCAGCAGGACAGAGCACAGGACACAGCACCACTGGACTGATACTGCAGAATGTGTGAACTTGGTAATATTGCAGTACCAATGGACTTATACTGCTGGATTGGTTTTGCAAATTTGGTTATAATTATTATATATTTTTTTTTTTTTAAATTTTTTATTATTTTTTACTTTTTTTTTATTTTTTAAAAACTTGGGAATAATGGGGAAATAACTATGCCCTTAGAAGCACAGAGCACAGGACACAGCACCACTGGACTGAACAGGACACGGCACAGGACCCAGCAGCACTACGGAACTCAGCAGGACAGAGCACAGGACACAGCACCACTGGACTGATACTGCAGAATGTGTGAACTTGGTAATATTGCAGTACCAATGGACTTATAATGCTGGATTGGTTTTGCAAATTTGGTTATTATTATTATATATTTTTTATTTTTTTTTACTTTTTTTTTATTTTTTACAAACTTGGGAATAATGGGGAAATAACTATGCCCTTAGAAGCACAGAGCACAGGACACAGCACCACTGGACTGAACAGGACACGGCACAGGACCCAGCAGCACTACGGAACTCAGCAGGACAGAGCACAGGACACAGCACCACTGGACTGATACTGCAGAATGTGTAAACTTTGTAATATTGCAGTACCACTGGACTTTTACTGCTGAATGTGTGAACTTGGTAATATTGCAGTACCAATGGGCTTATACTGCAGGATTGGTTGTGAAAATTTTGTGGTAATTAAAAAATATTAAAGTAGTTTTTGGTATTTTATAAAAAAACTTTTTTTTATTTTTTTAAACACAGGGGAATATTGGGGAAATAACTATGCCCTTAGAAGCACAGAGCACAGGACACAGCACCACTGGACTGAACAGGACACAGCACAGGACCCAGCAGCACCACTGACCTCAGAAGGACAGAGCACAGCACACAGCACCACTGGACTGATACTGCAGAACACAGCACAGCACAGCACAGCACAGCACAGCACAGCACAGCACAGCACAGCACTAAACAGCACAGCACAGCACTAAACAGCACAGCACAGCACTAAACAGCACAGCACAGCACAGCACTAAACAGCACAGAACTAAACAGCACAGAACTAAACAGCACAGAACTAAACAGCACAGAGGACCACCTAACACACCCTCCCTCTACCCTGATCAATGCCCGAGTGAAGATGGCGGCGACTAGCGGGGAATTTATAGGATCCGAGTATCGCGAGATCCGACAACGGGATTATGAGTCAGAGCCTCAGTTTCACTTTTGAATTTGGCGCCAATACCCGGATCTGTCTCGGATCCGACTCGGATCCGCAACGTTCGGGTGGGCTCGGATTTCAGAAATCCGAGCGCGCTCATCCCTATTTTCTACAGAGAATATCAGATACATTATTTTTACCAAAGAAAAGAGAAATTAAGAAATAAAGGAAAAAGAAAAGGTACAAAACAGCACCGCTCGGGCGATGCCCGTAGAGGTGAAGAAGAAGAGAGAGAGGGGGGGTGGGAATCGGGGGATAAGAGAGAAGCAACCTCATTGTGATTGTGGTTATGGTTAGCATGTGCCAGTAGCGACTGAGGAGATGGGTATTCAACTAGCCAACGATGCAAGTTTCTCTGCGCCCTGAAATGCGAACCAGAGATACCAAGTGGTATAGTAATCTGGATATTTGTCCGCTGAAGAGAAAATTAATTCATCCACTGATCTATAGAATTCTCTGGAGCCACTCCCTGACGGACAGGGGTGTGGGGGACCTCCAATGGGTCGGTATCACTGCTTTGGCAGCTGATATGAGATATTTCAAGATAGATTTTTTTAAAGCTAGAAATTGGAGAGTTAGTTTTATTTAGCAACCAAAAGGCAGGATTATCAGGGACCTCATCTCCCAAAATATCTGAAACGACTGCTATGACCTGGATTCAGAAAGGCCGAAGCGCTGCACAGTTCCACCATATATAAAGGGGGTTGCCTGGAGCCTCCTGACATGTCCAGGAAACACTCAGAATCCCCGGGTAGATTCTTGTTAATTGGGCTGGGCATCTATACCATTTTGATAAAACCTTGTAGTGAGTTTCTACGACTGTTACACTAGTAGAGCATGCATGTGTAGATTCACAAATCTCCACATTTCAGAGTTTGGCAGCTCCCAATTATCCTGGATCACTGCAAAGGGAGACACACCCGTAGAGTTGATCAGCTGGCTGACTCGTGTGATTCCCGCTCAAACCCATGTCCTGAATGGACCTACTCGGTTCCTCAGCAGAAACAGTAGATTATGAAAAATTGGAAGCAAAGGGGATATAGGCGAGGAAATATGAGTGAGTGATCAGAGTCTAGAAGACCTCCAGATGGTGGGGTCAATAGTGGGATGTTTGATGGAAGGTAATTTGCTAAACCACGGGGTGAACCGGGGCAGGGAGGGCAGAAATACACCCTCAATGTCAATCCACTGTTTTTCACCATTAGAGAGTGTCTATTCCACAATCTTTCCTAACATGACTGTATTATGATATGAAGGAAAATGTTGGAGTTGTAGGCTCCCCAGGCGTCTGCGGCGGTACAGGACCCATATGAAGTCTCTCAACAATCTCTGTAGGTCAACGTACCACCTATCGGGCATATGAATTGGAAGGGGCATATTCAATTGTCCGCGGGATTGCCGAAAATACGGTAATTTACTCGCTGGATTTCAGCTTGCAGCTCAGGGAGCTGCGAGCTGAAATCCAGCGAGAGATTACCGTATTAACGGTAATAGTTTTTCTGCGCTCGAACCCGCGGACAATTGAATACCCCCCGAAACGTTTGTAGAAGATAAAGGACGCGGGGAAGGATATTCATCTTAATTATGTTGACCCGACCTATCCATGAGAAGGCCTTTCCCCTCCACTCTCTCAGATCCGTTCGAAGTCATGCTATTAGAGGACCAAACTTAAGGTAAAATAAGCTGGACAGGTCATTAGGGATCAACACACCTAGTTACTTAATATGATGGGGGTGCCATTGGAAGGGAAACGCTTCTTGGATACCCTCAGCTACATGGGTAGGTAATGAGATATTGAGGGTGACCGATTTCAAATAATTAATCTTGATGTTCGACAGGAAACCAAAATGCTGGAATTCCTTGACCAAATTTGGAATTGATATAACCGGATTAGTGACCATGTGCAGGAAGTCGTCCGGAAACAGAGCTAATTTATATTCCCCCCCTCCGACCTGCAATCCTCATATGTCAGGATTTGCTAGCCATAGCTTCCATACATAGCACAAAAATTAGCGGGGAGAGTGGGCAGCCCTGCCTGGTGCCGTCGCCAATTTAAGCCCCGGTTCCGAGAGAGTCCCGTCTATTTTCATACGAGCTGGGGTGGGGAGTTAGAGGACAATGCCGAATGGACCAAATTAATGACCTTAGTTGAGTTGTCCCTAGCCTCACGACCAGGGATAAAACCAACCTGGTCAGAGTGAATTAAGCCTGGGAGAAGAGAATTCAGTCGGTTAGCAATGAGTTTTGAGGAAAATTTTATATCTACATTGAGTAAGGAAATCAGATGGTAGATTGGACATTGGTATGGGTCTTTGCCCTCTTTAGGTATCACAGTGATGTGGGCTTTCAATGAATGTGTGGAAAACGAGACGTCCTCCGAGACCGCATTGAATGCTGGCACCATCTGGGAAATAAGTTTAAGTTTGAAAAGCTTGTATTAGGAGACTGAGAACTCATCAGGGCTGGGGCTTTTGCCTGAGGGGGAGGATTTGATTGCATCTGCTAGTTCGCTGTGTGTGAAATGTTGCTCCAATAGGGAAATGTCTATCACAGAGTGGCGGTAGGTAGACGGATATCTGAGGGGTCTCCTCTGGAGAGTCAGCCCAAGGGGCTTTTCCTGAGATTTTGTAAAGACGAGAGTAGTAAGAGTGTAATGATGTTGCTATTTCCGATGTAAGCTGACAGTCTAGACCAGGGGTGTCCAACCTTTTAGCTTCCCTGGGCCACATTGGAAGGCGACAAGTTGTTTTGGGCCACACATAAAAAATACACTAGCACTAATGATAGCTGATCATCCAAAAAAACCATAGAAAACATTGCTAATGCTCCTTGTTGTTGCTCAGGGCTTCAATGACATGCTAATGGCTGCTGTCAAACATCAAGTGATATAGTTACAACATTTTATGAAGGGCTTCAATACAGCAGTCATTAAGACAGGAAGATAAGGTCCGTGATGTTCCAGGACCAGGTGAGTTTATGCACTGGTCAGCGTCCCTTGAAATAATAAAAAAAAACTCACTTAATTTACCTTTTAATCGGCTTGTTCTCTGATCCTCTTCTCTTGTTTTTTCCGTTTCACTGCTGCTGATAGTTCGCGCGGGTGACTCCTATGTGCTGTGCTCCGCAATGGATGTTGGATGTGATGACATCACGGCCGACATTCACTGCGAGCGCCGCACGGAGGAGGAGACCACGGAGGGACCGTGTGACCACAAGGTAAGTATTTTCTTATCTTTTTCTTTTTTTGCAGGATTTTTTTTTCATTAACAGCGCTGCCCCCTTGCCACAACCAAAACTCCTGCTGGGCCACATTTACAGGCATGCTGGGCCGCATTTGGCCCACGGGCCGCGGGTTGCACAACCCTGGTCTAGACCTTTGTCATTTTAATCACTGCTATGAAAGATTTGGCTCTTTGGGACTGCAGGGCCTTTGCAAACATTGAGCTGGGTTTATTGCCCCACTGAAAGTCCATTTGCGGTAGTCTAATTTATATTTTTATTCTGTCGTATTGAAGTTTATTTAGAGCTGACTTGACTTCTGTAAGTTCAGCTAATATCTCGGTGGTCAAAGTGGCCTTAGGTCTGGATTCAAGATCTTTTTTTGTAGGAGCTGGTTTTTGTGGGCTTCCTTTTCTTTTTTCATGTAGGAGCCTAGTTGGATTAGTTTACTATGAATAACACACTTATGTGCTTCCCAAAATGAAACCGCCAAGACCTCCGAGGTAGAGTTGAACTCTATATAGTCACCCAGGGCCTGTTCAATTTGAGTCCTACAATATGAATCTAGTAAGAGAAGTTCATTAAGTCTCCATGAACAGCTTTTTATTCTGGGTTGAGCCAGAAGTTACTTTAGGGATATGGGAGCATGGTCAGTATAGGTCGCTTGGCCTGTAGATGTGAAATTAACCAAATGGAGGTGTCTATGTGAGAAAAACAATCAATGCGGGAATAAACTCTATGTGGGTGCAAAAAGAAGGTATAATCCCTGACTGTTGGGTTTTCAATCCTGCACATGTTGGCCAGCTCAAAGTCATGTAAAGTGCACCTTACCTTTGTGTGTAGGGACTTACGGAGTCTGGGAGCTCCATTGGAAGAATCCAGTTCCAGATGCAGAGACCAATTGAGATCACCCCCTACCACCAGCACACCCTTTGCCAGCTCCTCAACCTTCTACAGAACTGAGGCCAGTGTCGTAGAGTTTACATTTAACCAAAAGGGCTCTCCCCTCCACCAGTCTAGTCTTTTGTAATAGGGTAAAAGGAAGAGCTTTCGAAAAGAGTATGGCAACACCAAGGGTTTTACCGGCGCTGTTGTTGCTGATGCACAAAGAAGGATAATAGCGATCTCGAAAGACCAGAGAGGACCCATATTTAAAGTTTGTCTCCTGTACAAAAACAACATCAGCGCCTTCTCTGTGAAAGTCACCCAAGGCACGTGAATGTTTCTCTGGGAGATTTAGCCCTTTAGTATTTATCAAGAGAACTTTAAGGATTCAGGTCATGTGGGTACATAGGAGGTGGATACAGCAATAATTAAAGCTCGATTTCTATATCTTATAGGAGGATGCTCCTGAGGGAATGAAGGGGGGAAGAAAGCAAAAGAGAAGAGTAACGAGGAAAAAAGAAAAGTTACAGAGAAAGTAGAACATAGAACTTACATATGTAGCAAATAGAACAAAGTATATGTCATACATTGCACCAGCTAAACCTGAATTATGGTCTCTGTTCTCACCTGTTTTCCACTTCCTGCATTCCCTTGCTGGTCTGAACTGAGCAGGCACACATCTGGTTTGCTCAATACTTCCTGCATCCTCTTGCTAATTGCCTGTCAGTACTGTCTATTTAAAGCACCTGCTTCTCTACCAAGTTGCCAGATCTTCAGGTCTACTCTCCTGTTCAGATGTCCTGTTCCCTGGCTCCTGTTTGCTACCTGTTCTCTGAAGTCTCCAGCACATCTATTCACAGATCATCACAGCCTCTGTGACTACTCCACTATCCTGTGGTAACGCTCTGCAGATTATTGCTACCTGTTCTCTGAAGTCTCCAGCACATCTATCCGCAGATCATCACAGCCTCTGTGACTACACCACTATCCTGTAGTAACCAGGGCCCTCTTAAGAACATCTTGGGCCCCCGGGCACATCAGTGCACCGGGGCCCCTATATATACAAAAAAAATAATTATTATTTATATATGGGCCCTGCAGCCCAGGGGGGCCCGTCGGAGGCAGCAAAAAAAAAAAACCAGAAAAAAAAGAAGAAAATACTTACGTTGCGGTCAGCTGGCGATCCGGCTCCCTCCATGGTCTCCTCCTCCGTCACACTCCGCAGTGCATGTCGGGCGTGACGTCATCACGCCCGACATGCACTGCGAGCGCGACAGAGGAGGTGACCATGGAGGGAGTCGGATCGCCAGCTGACCGCAAGGTAAGTATTTTCTTCTTTTTTTTCAGTTTTTTTTTTGCTGCCTCCGACGGGCGCCCCTGGGCTGCAGGGCCGCCGGGCACCTGCCCATTGTGCCCAATGGGAAAGACGGCCCTGGTAGTAACACTCTGCAGATTATTGCTACCTGTTCTCTAAAGTCTCCAGCACATCTATCCACAGATCATCACAGCCTCTGTGACTACACCACTATCATGTGGTAACACTCTGCAGATTATAGCTACCTGTTCCCTGAGTCTCCCGAATTGAGGAAGTGAGGCACTTCCTAGTGAAGTGGGCAGAATTCGGGAGATTGCCACACTCCCCCGGACATTCCGGGAGAGTTGGCAAGTATGCACTAACCTGTGGTAACCCTCTGCAGATTATTGCTACCTGTTCCCTGAGTCTCCAGCACATCTACCCACAGATCATCGCTACCAGACTCCAATATAACCTGCATACTTGCCTGCTGTTTCTTACTCTCAGTACATTGGCTCTACCATTGCCCTGGGAAACTGCCTCTTAGTCTCTCAGTCATCTACTTCTCATCCGTGGCATCTTCAGTTACTATCTTGGTTCTCAATACAGCCTCGCTCATCACCCCCTAAGAGGGCCACAACCTGCGGTCTGGGAGCAGCTAACTCCAAACTTCCTTGCAGGAGTCCCTGGCGAACACCTCCCTCACTGTTAGACTCTCGGGAGGTAATATCACGTGAGCCAGCTGTACGGGCAGTCCTCTCACCCTAACTCAGTGACAGTATACACCACTCCAGATGGAGGGGAGGGATGGAGCCTCTCCCATCCTCTGGAAAAACACACAGCGGTGGGGGTCAACGGAGGTAAGCGACCAAGGCAACTACTAGAGTTTCATAAATATTCAAAAGAGAGACTGCACTGTGAAAAGTGATTAAAATTGATAATGCCATAATTAAAATAACACCTATATAGATATTGCAAAAAGATGGTTACAAATAATGACTGTACATTTAATTACACACATAAAAAACTATTTGTGCATATAAACAAATATTCAATAAGCTGCTAAATCAGAATAATCTCCTTGTATATTAGTCCAACTCTATAGATTAACCGTGACCAATAATATATTGAATAACACTTAACTCCACTAATCAGAGGGTATTTCAGGTAATTATATCATAAATTGCGGCCAAATATTGCAAAGTTATAGGCTCAGATAGTAGATAGAAACAGTCTGGCAGCAGATTCCAAATTGAAATGGTTAAAGTTTCAGAATGTTTGCAAGTGTAAAACTTTGTTCACTTGCTATTCCCAAATAATGTGAAGAGTACAAATCTTACCGGTAGCACTATATAGATTTAGAACCTTTGGATGGACTTGAGCCACTGTAGCTACTTTCTAAAAATGGACTTGAGCACACCACAACACTGAATGAATTATCCTGCACACGCAGGAGGTGTGCACCTTCAAAGGTTGTCTCTTCGGCAGCAGAGTAGATAGTAACAAGCATTCCTACTCAAAGGTTCCCCTTAGGAGTATCCAGATAAAACAGATAATACCTCAACACTTTTTCAGAGTACTTTACTAGAGTTTAAGTAATGAAGAAGTAACTGCGGAGGATTAGCCTCCAATTCAAACTGAGCTGAATATATCAAAAACATATACATGAAAGTGTAAACTACGATACAATAACCTGCTAAGGCATCTCCAAATAAAGATTAAGGTGTTCACTGAAGGCGCGATAGGGTATACCCAGGATCAACTATGGTGAAAACTTGTGTGGGGAAGAACATGAGCGAAACCTAGCATGAACCACCTCAGGATGAATGGACTAGAGTACCAGACATTAAAACACATAATAAACAATCAATTAAGAACAGTCTGTAGGCCTGGAGGCTAGTACATAGTAGGATCCATTCCAGATGACTTGCAATAGGAGAGATAAAATAACAGAAAACAAAAACAACAACCAGAACACTAAGTTCTCTACAGCAGTAACAACAGGAGGGGCCCAGAAGTCATAAGCACCTTTTTCAAATGACAGGGTCTCCTGGAGAGTTCTGTCTTCGTTTAGACGATGACCTCGGGTTGCCAGCTGTCTGCCAGATCCCTGTCGACAGAGGGTTTAGTCTCGCAAAGTAGTCCTGCCATTCTGGGAGTTGGATATTGTGGATATCCAGAGCTGAGCAAAAGGAGGTCAAATCTCAGGGAGCTTGCACAGATTCGGTTCACCCATTGAGTGTAAACTGTAGGCCAAAAGGAAAGCTCCATCTATAATTAATGTTTCGATTGCGGAGAGCATCTGTTAGAGGCTTGATCATACATCTCAGTTGAAGTGTGTGCCAAGAGAGGTCCTGGAATATTTGGATTTTCTGAACATTACAATCAATGCCATCCAAAGTCATTACTTTTTGAGAGATTGCCTCTTTTTGGGTGAAGTAGTGAAGGCAGCATATAACATCTCTCGGCTGGTCAGATTGAGCTCCCTGTGGTTTCAGGGCTCTATGGGCACTGTCGAAATAAATGAGCGTGGCTTGGTCTTGAGCTGGAATTTCATTGAAGATTTTAGTCAGAAATGGTACCAGATCCGGGTGCAAGATCTCTTCCGGGAAGCCACGAATCCATAAATTGTTTCTACTACCTCTATTGTCTAGATCGTCAACTCTAGTATGAAGCAATTGGAGCTCTTGGGCCTGCCTCTCCAGAACCTCTTGAAATCTGTCTTGATGGTCCTACGATTCCTCCCTGTGAGCCACCACTATAGCCAACCTCAAGGCAAGTTGAGCAAAGTCCGATTGGAGATGAGCCACTTCCTTTCGATTGACTTCATGGGTCTAGTTTCTAGGGTTTGGAAGTCCTTTTTTGTTGGAAACTCTTCCTTTGTGGGAAGCGACTTAATAAGTTGCAGAATAGTAGTCAGATCTTGACCAGTTTGAGAGGCTGACTCAGAAGTCGCCATGTCAGCAGCAGAGGAGATGTCAGAAGCTGGGGAGTGCGGGGAGGAGGCTGCGGATGAGGCAACTGAAGTAGAAGAAGGTGTGGAGCTCTTGAGCAACTGTATGAGATCAGATTGTTGAGGTGTATGGACGGGTTTTCTGGAGTCCTGTTTTACAGGGCCTCACCTATCCTTGTCCATGAGAGGCAGGCATTGCACCGTAGTTAGGTTAAAGAAAGCAACCGTATATTACATGGATGGAATGAAGCATGTAGTTACCTGGGGGAAAAGGGATTTTAATGTAAGTGTAGGGGGTATATTTTAGGTGATGTGGGTGGGGTATTAAATATTAATTTCATTGATAGGCTTTTTCTGCAACATTTTTTTTAACATTAATTGGCATATTTGGAGTGGAGAATGGGCACAATACCTATAAGAGGATGTGGTTTCTACACCATACCATGACAAAGTGGTTTGAAAACATGAAACAACTGTAGGTAATGATGCTCAATATATTCTGGTTATACAGCTTATCTACATTTTTATGGAAATTCCTTAGGCTGGATAGCTGTTCATTTGTTTACAAGAAGGACATTGCTGTAACCAGATCATTAAAAGAACACACTGTTATGTGACTACTTCACTGGGCTTCATTATATCTTTCTCTGATTGCTGTTCCTACCTATCTTTACTCATCACCTCAGTTTGACTACCTGTAGATGCGTGGTGTACTCAGTGTATATTGGCTTAAGTGCATGTGGAGTAATACCTCTATATGGATCACCATGTTTAAACAGGGAGGATTTGGCTTGTATACCTGGTAAAGTGAAGCGCTGTAATGAGTTCAGCACAGATACCCTTATTTTCACAGGTTATAGATACCGTAGACCAATTTCTCACATTCTCAGGGCCAATTTGAAATGTGTGTGTGGGGGGGGGGGGGGGGGGGTGGTTTATGTGATGTGGGTGGGGTGTGAAGTTTGGGGGGAAATGGGTCTTTTTATAAAAAGTGAATGAATAACAGATCTTTCTCTGTCATGGTACATGTATGGAATTTTGCACACACTAGTTAAAACGATGTAATTGTTTAAGTATGCCTACAATGGCAGCCAGTCATATTACCCATCACTTAAATCTTAAATAACTTAGGTCTTAACCCGCCTATACTACCACGGCTTACAAACCTAACACTGACCAATCCCACAGCTATATTCACTTTAATTAGGAATTCAGGTTTTTAGTTTTAACCAAAAAAGCTAAAAAAAAAGTCCCATTGAGGGCCTTCCCGGCATTTTCATTAAAGCCAATAAAATATGAGAAACAGATAAGCACAGAAACTAAACACACTGCTTCATATACCAGCACAGCCATATATTAATGGGATGGGAAACAGCGCAGTGAAGTTTTCAAGGTGATCTGAGGCTTGCACATGCTCCTTTAGTGAATAAAGCCATACCCTTCCTGGACTAGATCTGCAAGTGGCTCTTGCCATAGTACTTACCACCATCTCCCGGTAATCAGCTCCATTCTGGTCCTGGGCTCTCGGTCTCCCTTCCGTTTCCTAGCTTCAGCAATGGATCCCACCGTCTCCTTCAGTGCACCCGATGTGAACAGCGTCATGTGGCACTTCCAGGTTGCAATACCCTTGATCATGTGACCGCAGCTGCAGGACATTTAAATCAAAGCCACTATTTAAACTGGCTCTAAAAACGTATTCAATGTCAGAGCAACAGTTTTCTCACCCTTAGTGCCTGATTCATTATGGCACGAAACAGGAACAAATTGTGCTTTGTTTTAAAAAACGCATGTACATTGGGCACACTGATGTCCATATTCAAGGTCGACTGTATACAGGCAATACCTTTCTTGATGAATACGGGAGTAACTCACTTATTCAATGTAAAACCCAGCACACGTAGCAGTGCATTTTTATTTGCTCCTCTATTTGATTCACTGGCAGACGTACCTTTGACATGCATTTGTATAACCTATTGATAGAGGGTGGTACAAGCATGCAATTCTTTCCTTGTCCTCATTCACCTTATATACACGTTTCATGGTATGATTGTCATACTAAGCCTGCATATTAACTTTTTGTATCATTAATTATCACATCAACCTGTTCACATCAAAGTGTAATTGCATGATATTGTATGCTATCCAAAACTAATATAGAACATATCTCTCCCTCTGTCACATTAATAAACATTTACTTATAAGAAAAAAAACACAAACACAATTTTTTTTAAACAAATTAACTTTTTTATATACCGGTAGTACAAAAATAAAGATTTTTTTTTTAAAAAAAAAACAACAGCAAAACAAAAACAAATAAATTAAATATATTTTTTTTAATTCTTCAATATATTGAAAAAAAGTTTTAAAATACTATGACATTTTCTTAACCTATCTTAGTTTTCTCACAGTACTTTGTTTCCACATCGTTCTAGCTCAGCAGAGTTCAGAGGTGCTACATTAAGAGAAATTCTCAGCAAGGTTCATTGTATTCTGAACACAGTTCTACTCAGAGAACTGCATTTTGGAGGCACATGAAGATAAGTTGGGAGTGGGATTGCTTGGCAACAAACACTTGTTAGGCCAATAATGTCAAACACCTGTAGAATGGCAATCTTTGCCTAGGCCTAAGCAAATACACATTTAGTAAAGATAAACTTTCCGAGGCCTACACTTTTATTCTGCAAAATTATTAATATTTTTATTTCAATCATGTTTTTTATTGGATGAATTTTATAACATAAATTAAAATTATAATAAACAAACAAAAACAACTGACATATGTTGCGCTAACAAGTATTTGCTAATCTAATCAATGAATTGACATATTTAATATATACTTGCCAACTTGCTAAAGTTGGCTTCCGGGAGCCTACCGGGGGAGGTGGGTGTGATGGGGACGGGGCCAAATGCTGCGATTCCCGGTGAATCACAGCGTTTTGGACCTAATTCTGCCCGTACGTGGGCAGAATTCTGCCAGATGCGGGAGATTGCCAAACTCTCCAGGGAGTCTGTGACACTCTCGCAAAATGTGGGAGTCTCACGGACATTCCAGGAGAGTTGGCAAGTGTGATTTAATATTATACTTGATTATTCAGTCAATATACTTACATTTGTCTGCAGGGGCCTAGGATGTCCCTGCATCCTCCTTCTCCTCCAGTTCGGCCTCAGCTTGGGGCTACTCCAACGGCACCTCCATTATAACATGTGGCCCCTCCTACTTTGCATTTGTGGGTTTGGGAATGGGATTGGTAGTGGGTTGGAGAAGGTCTGCCACCTCCCGGGCCTCATCCTGGGCTTAATCCTGGACCAGTGTTGAAGTCTGAGTTGGATACATTCTGTTGGAAGAAATATGACAAATAGTTCATTAGTTTTTTTGATAACTGTTATCTCTCTGTTAAATGTTAATGATCCAATACCACACATGGACCATCATTGCCCAAATAAATACACCTCTACACCACTTGCATATTGACTAGACCTAAGTATCCTAAAATAATCACTGAATTTCCTGATACTGAAACGTAAAATTACATAGCAGGCCTTGCACTTTGTGCAATGAAGGGTATTACAAGCCACATTATTAGATCCAATACTTTCTCTTCTACACTGGTATATTATAACAGTTTATTCCACAATTATTTATTCTAAATTGTGACCTTACTCCTTGCAATTTCTTCCCTTAATTCCGAGAGGAACTGGAGTTGCCTCCTCCTGAGGTTGCTCTAGCAGCACTGAAGCTGCACAATGCTGTGTCTGCAGTGGAACCGTTAATGCAAATAAAGCCTCACAGCTCTATAGGCCTCCTCATTAGATATATATGTGGGTGCAAGACCCAGGCACTTGTCCATTGTGCAGGTGAGGGGCTGCAGCTCACAACGAGTGAAACTTGCAGGCCACATGTTTCCAAGTGAATGAGATGTTTCAACATTCTCTGGACTGATTGTCTCTCTGGCATGTTTGGGCATGTCAGTTGCTGATCCCTTCTATACCATACCTAAAATGACTGATTTCCTCTCACCTGTCCTTAATGGAGCATCTGTCATTCAAACACAATAGTGGCCCGTAATCAGGCAATTAGGGCGTTACAATGGCTAGGCCTAGGCATTCACACATAACTTATAGCAGGAACGAAAAAAAACCTCTGCAGACAGTATATAAAGCTGGAGAGGCAATCATTGAGCCCTGCCAAGTCCAGCTAGTGTTGGTGTGTTGCATACGAATTTGGATAAGAATTGATACCTCTCTGTGCTTCTCCTGTGTGTGCCGACCTCTCTGCCTTCCTATGTGTGCCAGCCTCTATGCCCTTCCCCATCTATGCCAACCTCTTTACCCTTCCCCTATCTGTACCAGCTTGTTTGCCCTTCCACTGTGTGCACCAGTCTATATCTGTTTTCTGTCTGTGCCAGTCTGTGCCCATCCCCTAGCAGCCCCTGTCTATGCGAGTGTTTCTCCCCATCCTCTGACTGTGCAAGTCTCTCTCCTTCTGTCTCGTTATGGGTGACTCTGTCCCCCTCTTTGGGTGTCTGGCTCTAATTTTGTGTGTGCACCTCTGTCTCTAGGTGTGCCCCCACCCCCTTGTGTTTGTGTGTCCCTGTCACTGCTTTGTGTTTGTTTAGTTTTCTGGTTTGTGTGGCTGTCTGTCTCTCTTTGACCCTCTAATCATAATTTTTGGTGACTGTTTACATAGCACACACTGTATCATGGACCTCTACCATTGTATGCCCCAGACCAACAATGTGTTTGATATTAGCTTATCTCCTCTAGATGATGATCTTGCCACTGAGCTGACTTTGGAGGGTGATGTTTTTCAATTTGTGACGATTTTGTGCATAAAGAATAGTGGAGAATATGAGCAACTATCTACACAGAAGTGAAATCACCGAAAAGGAAACAACAGACATAACTTATTAGAAAGTCTGTGCAATTTTGGTGTTTGCTATTAACTTGCCTCTTCCAGGTGACAATACTGTCACTGACGCGCTAGCTTAGGGAGGGAGTTGTTTCTCAATTCATGAAGAATCCATGCATAAAAATTCAGAGGAAAACATAACAGACGTTTTATACAACAGTGAAATCACTGAAAGGGAAAAGAAAGATCGGACAGGGTAGGTTTTTGTAGCAGTGATATTTTCTGTTAACTTACCTCTCCAGGTGACAATCTAGACACCGGGGTTCTGGCCCTGGGTATGGGGAGTTCTTCAGTTCATGTGAATAGAGAACAGAGGGTTCAATGAGAAATGTTTTAAACAAGAGTTAAATCATTGGAAGGAAAGGAAAGACATTAAATCAGACAGAAGATGAAGTCAGTGTAATGCAAGACACATTGGTTGTCTTTAACTTAGTTCCTTCCCTCTTTCGATATTTGTTGTTTGGAGTCTGCGCTGCGCACTGGTCCTGGGTGGGAGTTAACCTGTAGATTTGTACATAAAGATCAGAATATTTTTCATCTTTTTTTAACTATATTTTTATTTCAATTTTGATAACTTCTTACCATGGCTTCTAAAAGTGGAAGGCTCTACTGTGTTGCATAAGTCTCCACAAGTTGTTCCTTGAGCTTATTCTTCCAATCAAGGAATTGAATATGCAGGGATTTTCCTCTTCATTTATAATGGAAATGCTCCTTGATCTTGGCCATCTTCACCTTTGTAGTACTATTACAGTCACAGTTTTTTCTGCAGGTGCCAATGGATCTGACTGTGATACCACCACCACAATTTCCTCAGTCTTTATTCCTCACATCCAGACTGTCTCCCAGTCCTGTCAATTCCACCTTAAAAACATTGCCAGAATACGCTCTTTTCTTACTCAGCATGCTACCAAAACTCTTATCTATTCTCTCATCATCTCCCGTCTTCACTACTGCAACTTCCTGCTATCTGGCAGTTGCAATTAAGATACCAGTATTAATCCTGATTAGCGCAGGCAGACCAGAGTCTAACAGATTCCCCGGTATTCACCAAGAACCGTGGAAAGGTGGGATGGGCTTAGCTGCCAGGAATCCGCAGGTCGCAGCCCTCAGGACTGCCCCAGAATGTAACACTAGATCTGAATACTGGAGAAAGTCACTAGAGAACAGCAGATCCGGAAGGATGCAGTGAAGGTATCATGTCGGGCGCCATCTCCGCACTCACCATCGGTGCCAGGCATGGACGCCCGCCTCTGCCGGCAGTGCTGTCAGTTGCTAGGCAGCTGGAGACTGTCCTCTCCCCTCAGGATTGCCATGCGCATGTGTGTCTGTTTGTGTCTTCATTTCCTAGCAACGGGGCGCTTCTCTGAACTTCCTGTCGGCGGTCAGCTGTTCGGGCCGCCACCTCCACTACCACCAATCAGGGATAGGGCTACACTATTTAAACATGCCTCTAACACTAGGTAGGTGCCAGAGTACCTAGGTCTTCCTATGCTCCAACGTTCCAGCCTGTTTCCCTGCTCTCTGACTGACCCCCTGTGTACCGACCTGGCTATCTCTGGTTCTGCTTCTGGATCTCCCTTAGGCCTGATTGCTCCCGAGAGGAGGTAAGAGTAGTCAGACACGCCAAGAACTGGTACTCTGGAATCAGGCCAAGAGTAGTCAGACACGCCGGGAACTGGTACATGGAGATCAGATAGCGAGTAGTCAAACACGCCAAGAACTGGTACACTGGAATCAGGCCAAGAGTAGTCAGACACGCCAGGAACTGGTACACAGAGATCAGGTAGCAACGTATGCAAAGTTGTTCCACAGAGTTGTTCAAACAGGCGATTACTGGTACATGGTTCAGGTAGCGAAGTACACAAGGACGTTCCACAGACTTGGTCAGGCAGGCGATACTGCTACATGGTTCAGGCAGCGAAGTACACAAGGATGTTCCACAGACTTGGTCAAACAGGCGATTACTGGTACACAGAGATTCAAAGATATAGGTAGCAGCTGAGAAGAACAGGAATTCAGAAGAACAGCAAACGAGAGTTTCAAACTACTTCCTATTTAAACCTGCACTGACACTTGCTCGGTGTCAGTGCAGGTTTAAATAGGAAGTAGTTTGAAACTCTCGCCCCAGAGACCCGTTCATGTGATCACAACACTACAGACTGAAGCTGGAACGAGTGACAGGTGATTATCCAATCAGTGCGATACGAGCCTGGCTGCAGAGAAGTACTGAGAGAGGCACAGAGAGATCATATGAAGGCATACACAGTGAGTTTTGTTACACCCATATATCCACACTTCAATTTATCATAAATGCTGCTGCAAGACTATTTTCCTCTCTCACCACTTCACCACTTTGCAAATCCCTACACTGGCTCCCTATGTCCTCCAGAATCCAATTCAAATTACTCACCCTTACCTACAAAGCCCTCAACAACAACACCCCTTCATACATCTCAAATCAAAGTACTCTCCATGCCGCCCTCTTAGATCTACCTCTGACCTGTGCCTTGTCTCGTCTCTGGTAACTGCCTCTCATTCGCACATACTAGACTTCTCCCGTGCTGCTCCCCACTTATGGATTTCCCTACCATGCTCAATCAGGCTTTCCCACAGCCTTTAAATCTTTAGACGGTCTCTAAAAACTCTCACCCTCAAAGCTGTCCCAATATCCACTCTAATCCACACTCACTCCTCTTGTTTCAGCTGTGCCCTCTTCCACTTAGAATGTACGCTCTCTAATGAGTAGGGTACTCCATACCCTTTGTTTTCATGTCTGTATTTATTTTGTCTTCCTTGTATAGCCTTGTTTTATGTATGTTCCTGTTTGCTGTATGTTCTGTTTTCCCTACTGTATAGCGGTGCGAAACATTGTGGCACCTTACAAATCTACGATAATAATAATACCAATGAAGTTCATAGTAATTGTAATTGTCTTCCACATGTATTATTTGGTTTAGAAGAGTTAACTTTTGCCTGGTTTTGGGGGCCTACTTTTTGGGGGTGCCACAGCACAGTTCCGAATGCTTCATCACTAACAACCCAATCCACCCTAAGATACACTTAGTTTTACCGTGGATCCAGTGTGATGGGGTTTTTTTGCCTTCTCTTTTAATTGTCACAGCATCACGACATCATGCCCCATGGTTTAATTGTGTTGCAGAGCATGAGATGGGAGCTCCTTCTGAGAGTGAGAGACACCGGAGGGGGGGAAAGGGAGTGAGAGACAACCTTGGCAGGAGAATAAGAGAGAACCTTGGAGGAGGAATGGGAGAACTTGCATTGCTTTTATAGTCTAAAATGGACATGATGGGGTAAATGTGATGGTGATGATTATGAGAAGTAGGATAGCAATAATGATGAAGGGCACTTGTTAATGGGGGTTATAGGAGAGGAGGAGTATGAGGGGCCAGTGTCACGGGGAAGGGGATTGACTGCTCAATGACGATGCTGACTAGAGGATGAACAGGTTTGAAGAATGAGAAAAGACTTGAGGGGGATAGGGGAGTGAGGTGAATAAGAGATAAGAGATGGCAATTGAATGGGATAGAAAAGCATTATAATGTGGATTTAATGTTGTATAATATCAGTAAGAGGCATAAGTGTTGTGAAAAGAGGGTGAGGCTATGTATATGTTTTGCTATTCATTAGCGGATACCATATCAAAATATTTGAACATTTAAATGTGCCTGGCTACATTTTCAACCTGCTTCTAGATTCTAATTATTTGTCGAGCCCTGCTTTATAAAATATGAGTGTTAAAAGGGAGAGCACTGACTAACTTCTATGTAAAAAATAGTTTCTTTCAGAAATCTATTATTTTTCAGTTCCGCAAGTGTTGACCATGACCTACATGTTTATTTAATTGTATTTCTTTTTTTAAAAAAAATTGGGAAGAGCCTCACCTCCTACAACAATAGCCACACCTCTTCAGTGTGACAGGGGGGGCACAATGGATATTTTACAGAGCCCCAAAATTGAAAGGCATTGCTAAGGATTAAATCATAGAAGTGCAAGACATTTCCAACATGGGTGTTGTTTTCATCATTTAATCATGGTGTTCTCATGGCAGTGTTGGGTCATTCTTGCACTTCGTTCTCTTTTTCTTGCTCAGCCATTACTCCACTCAATGTCCTCCTGTGGGCCAACTTATGCTGATGACAAATCCTTCCAGCTCCTACTCTGTGATCAACTATGAAAAAAGATGTTGCCTCCCCACCTCCTTTCAAAGCGCGCTATTAATATAATAAAAAGAAATGTAAACTTTATAAAATGCTTTAGCATTATTATCTGCATTGCATTTATGTTAAATACTAAGCCTAAAAATACAATGTACATCTATATATGTTTAAATTGTACCACAAATTCCTTGTAGATGAGGACTATAATATTTAGCAGAAGAAAATGTAAACAACTGTATGGTGGAATTAAACAGCTAAGAAAAATTCAAACAGAAAGAGATGCAAAGATAAAATACACAGAAGGGGTAATTTACTGGAAAAGTGTATTACAAGCTGATAATACATTATTAAGTGTATTATGAACTTGATTAAACAGGATTAAATATATATTTAAATCCTGGCCACAAATGCCACGATAAAGCCATCTATATTAAGCAACTGGTCCATTATTGCAACATCTGGGGTAAATTTATCAAGCTGCGGGTTTGAAAAAGTGGAGATGTTGTCTATAGCAACCAATCAGATTCTAGTTATCATTTATTTAGTACATCCTACAAAATGAAAGCTAGAATCTGATTGGTTGCTTTAGGCAACATCTCCACTTTTTCAAATCAGCTTGATAAATTTACCTCCTGTCCTCCAAAACTAGTTTGATAAAAATCCATCCGATCATTATCAGGCATGTTGCAAAGAGTCTGAAGATAATCGTACATGCTAACAAACCCCAGTGTAAGCCAGTCACTCATACTCAGTGCCTAGGGGCTGTATATCATTCAGTGTGGCCTTAAATGTGTGTCGCAAAATCGAAAAATGATCCTGTTGATCATCGATCCTCGTTCTGTTAGGTGCAGTCTTCCCAGCAATAAAGTGTTGTATCTCACTATGTTAATGTATAAAAATGTCTACTGCTGTGCCTAGTCCTGACAAAAAGTCCCAAAATATTTCCTGTCACTCTTGACAGGTTATAAGGTGTAATCACAAGCCTGTAAGAGGTAGGGCATACACTGGTGGCACTGGATATCCTTTAAAATTAGAAGTTACTCTACTTTTTTCTGCACTTCTATCAGTTCCATGCATAATGCTGCAGAGTCTTGCATGGTGACCAAAAAAGTACTACACAGGTGTGGAGCTGTGCAACTCAGAATAAGAATTTGCCATGCAAAAACTTTTTTTAAAAAAAGTCTTATGTCTTGGCAGTATGAAAAGGCTTTAGGTCAGCTTTAAAGTGCAAAGAATGCAGGGTAAAAATCTGGGGCCCCACATTGTTAATATGATCTATATGATAGGTTAAAATAATACTACAACTCTGATAATAATACATTTTTAAATAATCTTCTTCATATATTTTGTTTTATATCAATAATTCTAGATTCACTTCTTGTCCCCCTTCCTCATGTTCCCCCGATCTCTCTCTCTCTCTCTCTTAATCTCTCTCGGTCTGTGTGTGTATGTTAGGTGATTTAGACTGTAAGCTCCAATGGGGCAGGGACTGATGTGAAATAGTCCTCTACGCAGCGCTGCAGAATTAGTGGCGCTATATAAATAAATAGATAATGATGATTATCTTCTATTATATTTATTACAATATGAAATTATACAAATATTTATTTCATTATGATTGATAATATTGTATTTATAACCAATTAAAGCATCTTTTGGAGAGAAAAATAGTGTTTCTTTTGCTGTTTAATAATTTGTTTGTTTGTTACAATTACGCTAAATAGCAGCAGTAACAGTGGAACCACAGCAGATATCTGCTGCAATCCTTTAGTTACAAATAGCTGGAATCCTTAATATTGCAGTTGTCCCCCGAAAATGGCTTCTTAAATAGGTCACATGCACTGATATATGCACACAGGTTCCATAAAATCAGTTAATAAATTCTGTTGAAAACGAATATAATACCTTTAGTGGGATATCTAGCACACAATGAGACATATATGTTGTAGTGCAGCTACATGAAGGAATGAAATAATTACAATGATATATGCTTGCATGTTATAGGACACAGTCTGCACCAAACGGAATTATAAACCAGAGGGTGTTGTGGAGACATACCTATGCTAATTGAAAATAGAACATAATTAACCATAGCACTAGAAATGGATGAATATCAGTATTATTAAAACACTGAGATTGGAATAGCCAACGAGCTCTGAATATATGAAAAAGTATCAATTTTCAATTAATACCGAGTCATAGAAGATTTTAGTCCCGATAACTCCTGACCAGTTATTATTAGCAATGCAATGTGAATGACCAGGATTAAACTGTAATATTATAAATGTCAGATTTTCAACCAATAAATAGTCTTTGTGAAGGGCAATATGTGCATTCTGTTTATTAGAGTTTAATTTACATAACATTTATCAAAGATTTAAAGGATTCCAACATGTGGGAGTGTGACTGATTGCATAGGCAATTTTGAGCCACAAAAAAAGTGTCCCCATGAAAGGATTACCAATTATATTATCTGCTAGAGCATTGATCACCCTCTGTCTGGCCAATTTTGTTTTTATTATTTTAGTATTTAGCTTTTTGAATGTAAATAATATTTATGGACACAAATGAAAGTTATATTTTATTTATTACCTTTATCTTGGTTCGGCAAATAAAGGCTCATTACCAGATTCTTTACAATACAAAAACACCTTAGGAGTGACTCGCGTCATTAGTTGTTCTTTTCTTTCTTTTTGCACTTAGTATTCATTTATAAGGCTAGGAGAACCCCAAGTATATTAACCAGAAATATTGAGGACAAATTCCAGGTATATATTTAAGACTACACAAGACTATCAAATGTTCTACTACAATGGGTTTCCCTTTATTCTTTTAAGTAGAAAGAAATGGAAGTAAGATTAAGATAGTTGGCTGCCCTGAAAGTGCATCGGGTGTGGCAAAGGAGGCAGCAATGTGGCTAAGGGGGGCTGCCGGGTAATAAACTTTCACTTGCGGGAAGCCCCTATCACCTCGGTTTTGTTTGTTTTTTTAAGTAAGGGTAGGCGGGTTTTAGGTGGTTTATTATTCCAATTATTCCAGATAAATTTGGAGAAGCATTTCTGCATATTTGCAAACTCTGAGAAGCGGACACTGACTGGGATTTTCGAAAAAGTTAAAAGAGTTTGGGGTGGATATAAATTTTAATTACAATGATCTTGTCAAGCCATGAGAATATTATTTCCCATTCACACTGCCTCAAAAACCCAGGTTATTGCCGGGGGAAGCCCCAACGACCTGGGTCAAGACTGAGTGTGAACGGGTATCCTGCTAATTCCCAGGTCGGATGACCCGGGAATTAGACCCAGATCTTTTAAAGGGTTATTCCCGGGCTGAAACGTGTAGCCTCCAGTTTGAATGGTGAGACCCGGGTTTTTCAACCCAGGTCTCCCCGAAAGCTATTGAAGACATAAAAAAAAAGAAAAACTTACATCACAAGAGGAGCCAATCAAAGCTCCTCTTGTGATGTTGCCATGGAGATCCAGGCGACCCGGGTTCAGCGCGAACCCGGTCGACCAGGGAATTTGCCGGAGTGGGAGGCTCTGTCCCCCAACAATATCATACCCCGGGTTCATATACCCGGGATGTTGCAGGGGCGGCAATGTGAAAGTGATATTAGTGATCTCCAAGTAAAGAGGTCTGGCTTAATCCTGGAGATAAGACCCAGAAAATTTTCTGGACATAAAGACTCATAGGTGTGGGGGATATCGTATCCCAGATATGTGATTTATTTTCTTCTGCCATTTGAAGTCAAAATGAAAGGATATGCTCTGTCATTCATTAGAGGACACGTTCAATAGTGCCCTCCACCTCTGACTTTGAATAACTAATGCTATATCCAGACAATTGGACATAAGAGTCCATTATTTTAAAAGGGTTGGGTACAGAAACTTTAGGTTCCCCCTCCCTCACACCCCGTATGTCCAAAAAAGATTAGATATTTGCCACCTCTTCACTAAGGAGAATATAAGAAGTGATAGGGGACAGCCTTGCCTAGTGCCATTCTTTAAGGTAACAGGGTACCATTGATAAATGGCTGACAGATAGGTATAGAGCTTTGATTCCTGCAAGAAAGCTTTCATGCAGGCCAAAAGTTACAGGGTTTGAACTATGAATTTCCATGATATGCTGTGGAACACCTTCTCAGTGTCTAGAGAGAGGATAATTGCTGGGACCTTATAATGTGAAGCCGATTAATGACCCTCCTCATGCTAACCCTTGTCAGTCAACCCAGGATACAGTTTACTTGATCATAGTGGATCAATGTTGGTAAAAATGAGATCTATTTCCCAGGACCTTTGCTCAGAATTTAATAACATAGGGCCTGATTCATTAAGGATCTTAACTGAAGAAACTTCTTATTTCAGTCTCCTGGACAAAACCATGCTACAATGCAACGGGTGCAAAGTAGCATTCTGTTTTGCACATAAGTTAAATACTGACTGTTTATTCATTTAGCACAAAAATACTTGATAGCTTATTTGTACACTGAAATTTAAAGTTGATATTTGTGTGCTACATGAAAAAACAGTCAGTATTTAACTTATGTACAAAACAGAATGCTAATTTGCACCCCTTGCATTGTAACATGGTTTTGACCAGGAGACTGAAATAAGAAGTTTCTTCAGTTAAGATCCTTAATGAATCAGGCCCATAGTTTTTCCTTAAAATACTACTTGGTTTAGCCTCATTTTTTACTTAAGATTTAATCAAAAGTGTTAAGGGGCATTTAGATTGCCTTTATTACATGTAGCACTTTGTGTGTCTGAAGCTTACTTTTTATATTGGAAAAAGTGCACCTATAAATGTGCTTTTCCCATGAAGTGCAACAGGAGGCTGCAAAATGCATCTCATTAAAAGTATTGGACAGTTCAAAGCTGGAGCAAAATCCTTACCCACAGTGAAAATGGCTATATACCCTTCTATGCAGCTGGATATGCACCCTTCTTTACACCAAAATGCACCTTCTCCACCTAGCATCTTAACAATAATTCACACTTTTTCATGAGAGTCTGCATATAGAGAATGGATGTGTTGATCTGGAAGACCAGCAGAATAATTACTTTCTTTAAGCATGTAGCATTATGTATATATTGCCAATGGAAGGTTTGTCTGCTATGATGATACAGTATATTCACATAGCAAATTAACATAATTGACATTTTGTAAAGCAAATGTACAGTAAATATTTGGGTGTATATTATGATGAGAATAAACTTAAAAGTACATCTAGATAAATTATTTCCTGCATCTATCTAGCAATATTTTTTTTCTTTATCTCTTTATAAATATATGTTATAAAGTGTGGTATAAATACATGGTATAGACACAAATCCATCTGTGTGCACTCAGTGTGCCAGTATGTATCTGTGTGTAGGGGGGGTGTTCAGAGCGGCCTGTCAGTGTTTCACAGACTGCCTCATTAACATGCAAATTAGCCCGCTCTGTCTGACGATCCTTCTCTCAGACAAGCTACACGGATATGCAAATGCTAACGAACCTCTTGAAATGGCAAGTTTGCTTCGTTAGTGAAGAAGCACAGGGCAGGAGGGGGCTAAACATGAGGGGTTCAAGTCTGACAGAAAAAGCAACGTAATGTCTGCAGTAGGGTCTCTGAGGATTGCAGGATGCTTATTCTAGTATTTCACCTCAATTTCTGCTTTCTACACATAGGTCACAAATGAAAATTTTATAAAATAGATGTTTTATTAAAACAATGTCTACATATAACTGCTCTTTAAAACCCCTCTTTTCTATATAGGCTATATAACTTTTCTATATATCTTATCCTATTAACTGCTTTCTTCTTCCTTTCTATGGATCCACATAAGTGCGCCCTATAACTCCACCCATCTCTGCTTACTATAGCTCCATCTATCTCTCCATATAACTGCTTACTATATCTCCTCCTATCTCTCCATATATCTCCTTCTATCTCTCCATATATCTGCTCCCTATAGCTCCTCCTATCTCTCCATATAACTGCTTCCTATAGCTCCTCCTATCTCTCCATATAACTGCTTCCTATAGCTCCTCCTATCTCTCCATATAACTGCTTCCTATAGGTCCTTCTAACTCTCCATATAACTGCTCCCTATATCTCCTATCTCTCCATATAACTGCTACCTAAAGCTCCTCCTATCCCTCCATATAACTGCTCCCTATAGCACCTCCTATCTCTCCATATAACTGCTACCTAAAGCTCCTCCTATCCCTCCATATAACTGCTTCCTATAGCTCCTTCTAACTCTTCATATTATTGCTCCCTATAGCTCCTCCTCTCTCTCCATATAACTGCTTTCTATAGCACCTCCTATCTCTCCATATAACATCTTCCTGTAACCCCATATATTGTATTGTGCCTAAGAATTGCTCCATATAACCAGGACAGCCACACCCTCTGGAGCGGGTACCCTCCATCACTTGAAGACAGCTCCCACCACCGGCTGCTTCTTACCTTAGCAAACAGGAAGGAGGAGGGGGCAACAGTTCCACTCTACCAGCCCATCACTGACATTGAAGAAACTCCAGGTAACTAACTGCCTTTTACACTAAGAGACCCAACTATCACTTAACCTCAGGAACGTCAATATTTCCACTGCCTCTCTCTCTTGAATATCTCCTCTAAAATGGAAGAAATTTCTGTTGATTTGTCATAGCAGTTGGTATTTTCTTATAAACAAACATGATTTGGATCAAGTCAAATACTGTTGAGTGGAGTGAGCAGCATAGAGGTGTATAAGACTTATAGATCACCTATATCTAAAAGGACACTGCTATTCCTAGAAGGATGGAAAGAGTTAAGAAGTTATTACCTTTCGCTGGATCCTAAATCCTCTGACAGGTTTGCCGTGTTTGAAAAGTTCAGGATGGCTGCTCTCATGTCTAACGGAAAAACAAAATGGCATTTGGGGTTTGTCTTTTTTATACACTGACCCTTCTCTTCCTCATGTGTCTCTCTCTCCACAGGGAAAAGGTCAATCTGCGTCCAACCGTCAAACTGCCCTCTACAAAACCCATTAATGCTCTCCCCTCATTATCAGCTGACAGGGCATTTTTAAGGTGATTTCCTATTTTGTTGGATAAATCTGGCGCCCTCACACACAGATGCTGAGCCACACACATCTATGAAATATTGTATATACCTTTGGTGCACCAATGTATTATACATAACTGTTTCATTTAACCATGCATTTAATATACACACCTGCTATTCCATACATTTGGAAGGCAGTTGCCAATTTTAATTCTCAAGGAACCATAACGATGCTGGGTTTCAGAATCTCTAAAACTGTGTACAAATTAATCAGTTAGTGCATGTGCCATTCTGATTAATTCATCTGAAATTACCTGAAAATATGCACTGCTAGGTAACCTTAGGGATTCTTACTGGCACATGTTAGCTGCCACTTTGTCGGAGATCTGTATCAGCTCTCCCAGAAACTTCCTTCTGGCCCCAAATCATTTCTATAGGCACACCATCTATTTGTGCATGCTATCTAACTTAATATATTATTTATGTCCTGTTTTACATTTCATTTGCTTGCACATACTTCTAGCAGATCTCTTTTCATTGCGTGACCCTTTCCTTGCACACCCAAACTGCCCTCAGGCTCTCTACTTCTAGTTATACACACACATTGCCCATAAACTGTACACAGAATAAAAACAGATAGTAAAAACTCCATTTGAATTTCTATTAGATCCTCAGCCCTTTGGCTAGGAGTCTTTAATGTTCAAAGAGCTGTGGGAGGGAGGGTAAGAGATAGTGACGAGAAGAAGTGAGGAAAATGATAGCAAGAAAATGAGTAGTGAGAGAGATGGAAAAGAGCGTGTGCTTAAACAAAACTAGAAGCTGAAGGAGAGGTGGTGGGTAATCAGAGCTGAGGGCGGGTTTTGAAGATGGGTCTAATAGGTGACCCAGGAAACAAAAATAACAAAAATAATCAAATAAGCAAATAGCTAGGATGTAATCAATGTTTTATATATACCTCAAAGCATACAGAAACAATAAGAGAAATGACTTAGATAGATAGGCAGAGGGGAAATATTTTCTGTAGTTAGCAGCAACATTATCAAGTTACTATGCTCCAATGTAACAAGTGGACAAACAAATGTATTTTTCAAGTCAAAACAGAATGTTATAACATTTTATAGCCAGCAGATGAGCTTGGGCAGTGGATAGTACACTGTATGACATGAACCACAGGCAGCCAATGACTCATACTGAGGTAGTGAATATTACTGAATAATGTGAGTGTCCATCCTAATCCATGAGGGTTTAGGATTTCAGTAATTGAGAGACAATAAAACAATAAGCTGCTAAATACAGATGAGACGGTGTGAATTGCAGCATTTGGCTTACAGTTCTCTTCTTGGCTCACCAACTATATATATATATATATATATATATATATATATATATATATATATATATATAGTATATCATGCCTTTTCTATTGAATATCTGAATATAAATTGTTGCAGCTAATGACACTCATTGATATAGTTGTAGTAAGGTGAGCAATAAACTATTCACCATTTATACAACACTACACAAAGAACTTGTATGTGCGATGAAATTCTGGCATATCTGCAGCCCTCCAGGATTGCAATGAGTCATGTGTGAGATAACATGCATCACAGTTATAGCCTTCATCGCCCTTTTTGTAGTCTATCCTTTCAGTCGGAAACCGTCCCCTGTAGTGTATTATAATCTAGGAGGCCAAGAACTACCAAGCAGACCCCCAATCTGCTCCCTTAAAAGCTGCACTAGAACAGAGATATACACACATGTAGACACAAACTGAACTAAAAGACAGACATGAGCACGCTAAAAAACCCCCACACACTACAAACCACACATACTGTATATGACAATGATACATTATATACATTTAACATTCATACCTGCAAATGGCAAGGTTACTTTTGCAATTTATTTATATAATACAAATTATAATTACATATAATAAACTCTTAAAAGCTTTAGTGTTGTGCCCCAACACTATTTAGGTTGCCAAGTTAATTCTACATAGGTTTCAACAGAGTAAGGAGCTAGTCCCATATTACCAGTCATTTCTATTGTTTCTATCTACACTTAACTTCTGGGATCTAGGTTTTGAGCTGTTGTGAGAGAGGCTTATTTGCCCATTTCCATTAAAAAACATAGCAGATATTGCCCGTGAAGCAGACATTCTGCTATTGGGACTAGTTTGCTGGACAACTATCTGTAACCCAGACAAGTAGCTTCTTTTGCATTTTTAAAATTCCCTGCCATCAAACACAACCTTAAAAACATATGAACATGAATAATGTACAAAAACCACAATAATTTGTATAGGTGTAACTTAACAATAAAGATATATAAGAACATTCTTCTCTGTTTTCACTAACAGAAAGTAAATATTTTGTTAGTGATTGAAGAAGACTTTGTAAGGCTCTAGTTTTAAGAATACGTGACAACCATCCTGCAAGGTATATTGGAAAGGCCAACATTTATACCAAGTGCAAGCTTTGGGATCAGAGGAAATTCAACCTACCAATTACAGATATTTCAGATGCTCAGATGGACTAGTGTCATTCTTTGAGTCCAGTACACTTCAAGTGACATCAGTTTTGAAAATAGTGGCATGTGCACATGTTTTTAAATGTAAAAAGGTGTATTATACTCTAGAAATGTAATATGTGTTCAACTTACCATGAGCATTTAAATGTGCAAATACATTGATAAAATTTCAAAAAGTGACAATGCCAAACTTACTCATTTGCTATAAAATAGAATATAAAATAACCCCACCCCCCCCCCCCCCCAAAAAAAAAATCTAGAGACAAACGGACACATTGCAACCCTGCTACAGCTCACCAAGGATGCAAATAACCAGTAAGAGGAAATACCCTTTTCATTTATTTGCCCATGTAACAATATTTAATGATAATATTGACATTATTCACATATCTGATTTTATCCATATTATTACATATTATTACATGTAATACAGTATATGATTTATATGGTGTGTTCCACTTCTCCCCCTTTCTTCTCATGCTGTCACCATACCCCTCCTCCCTGTCTTTCTCTCTCACGCTGGTCTAATTGTGCGTGCAGAATCGGATGTGTATCCGACCAGGCGAAATAACCGTGAGCAGAGACAGCGATTACCATTACCCACTAACCTCTCACCTGCTTGGGTACCCTGGGGAATAACTGATAACACAAGAGGGGCCTGACCTTGTATGACCTCCCATCGTAACATGATGGGCTTGTTAGCCTAAATTTATTAGCAGTGCAACACAAGGCAAGGGAAAAGTGTATAAGCTCCCTATTAAGTGTCACAAGCCCCCCTCCCCCCACACATACATACACACAGAGGGGATTTTTGTACTGTGCATTCAGCCTCTGTGATGGACCTCTCCTTGTGTGTCTGGCTGTACGCTTGGCTGCCACAGACTCCGAGTCCTGGCTTCTGTAAGCCGCGGGCTGTGGATGTGACAGTGGGAGAAATGAATGTACGTGATACACACCGTGTCCCTGCCAGCCTCGCACGACATGTGACAGAGGAAGTCTGTGTGTCACCATGCAGCATGCAGACTGCCAGCTGAGCAGGACAGACACTAAAGTGAATCTGCCTATAACGACATGTCCCAGCAGTGTGTTGGATACAATCATAGGTAGATATTAGTATATCAAACACATCAAACATGTAGCATGTGTCTGTTGGCATATAGCATGTAGTGTGTATGTGAGTAAGATATATGCAGACGCATCTCTCTCTATATATGTATTGAGTATGTGTGTGTTTGTGTGTGTGTGTGTGTGTGTGTGTGTGTGTGTGTGTGTATGTGTGTTCGTGTGTGTGTATATAGATATCTATATATAGATATATAGATAGATATAGATATATATATATATATATATATAGATATAGATATAGATATATATATATATATATATATATATATATATATATATATGTATGTAGATATCTATATTTATATGTCACAGTGAGTAGCAACCACTCTGTCCCCTTGGATATTCATTAATATTTCAGCTCTATCAATTATTCCCTCCTCTACCATCATCTGTCTGCAATAAATAGTGTCTGAGGAAAGCACTCACCCAGAGCATTCTGCACTCCCACGCATCCTTGTATAATGATGCTGGGTATCTAACTACTGTACATATTCTATATATCAATGCTATATAATACTGTAGAATATAGAAGGTGCTAATGAACATACCAGACTATAAGGACTCATACACATGGGCATTGACAAAACCCCTGTTAAAAGTGTATATGAAAGTGTGAGTGTGCATGCTTAATCACTTACATTATTTATTTTTCGACTATCAGAGAAAAAGTGGATTTTAATAGGATTTAAAAATGTGTGGTGAATTTTTAATATATCTGCATGTATGTATGAGCCCTAAGAAATGTATAATACCACATATGCACAAAGTATTGATTTTAGCTTTTAAGCTGGGCAGTCTGGCAGTTTAAGCGTTACATTTTGAACTTAAACCAAAAATGGAATAAAATGAAATTTATGTCTAAAAAAATGCAGAAAAATAGGCAGAAGTTGGCAGAGAAAAACAGAAGGCAGGAGGGGAGCAGATGCAGAGAGTGGGAGAAAGACAAGGGGGGGAGTATAAACATTACTTTTTTAATATATATATATATATATATATATATATATATATATATATATATATTAGAACGAATTCACAAATCACAATGTGCAGCCAGTGTGATAAAATCAGTGAACAACAGCAATTAAGACTAGAATATACTATAATATAGCAAATTATTTGCATTCTGTTAAACTGCCCGCTCTTCTTAACAGTAATTTAAAGTGGTTGGCTTTATAAAATTGTATTTTTAGAAGAAGCTTAACTCATTTTTGGATGTGCTGGATTTATTTGTATTTTTGTATATAATATTCGATGGGTGAACTAATCACCTTCTAGCTTTGCTTTGTTCCCCCACCCAGTTCAGGTGATCCTTAGAAAATCAGAAAATATTTTCCTGAAGACAGAAACTGCAGAGTGTCAGCTCATAGGGCTAGTTGTTAGGACTCCACAAAAGTAATTAGGTGGACTTACTATAAAATGGACAATTTACTTGCTTAATATATAATACTTAATATTTAGAGTCAGTAAATATATAAGGTCTCAAGATAAAGACTCTTATGTCCTTATATTATGGGTGTAATATATGTATTCGTCAATGAATAACGTAATGTAGGCATGTCTTTCTGTATAAGAAAATTCGTCAGTGACTATATTTTATAAATATTCTTTGATCTCATTGCCCAGGATCAAATTATTATTGAAATAGTTAAAAATAACATTAAAAAATGAGTCATCCTTTATGTTTTGTGCAAGCATCTGTGCAATTGTATATATCTGTGTGCAGGTTTGTTTGTCCTTATAAATGTGTGTTGAGTGTGTCTCATTGTATCATATAAATAATAGTCTATATATGCTTGTAACATACACCGATCAGGCACACCATTATAACCACTGACAAGTGAAGTGAATAGCATTGATTATCTCAATATTATAGGACTGGTGGCTTTAATATAAGGAACTGGAGGCATAAACAGTGACCCACCCTTAAGAGGTCACCACCCTCGCTCTGAAACCCTTCCGATAACCCTGTGGGTGGTTGGTTTCTGGGTAATGAATAATGTTGAGTCCAAGATTAGCAACTTACAAAAATTATGCATAAAAAGTGAAGAATCAACACACACACACACATATTATGCAAAATACATTTTATTTAAGCAAAAGACGATCACTCCCCACTCCTTACTAAAAAAAATCCATTACAATTTGTTCTTTTCTTTACCCTACATCATCTAAAGCTAGCTGGATTTTCATTCCACTCAAGTCCTCGTTCTTAATCCAACATAGTGCAAAGGATTTAGAAATAAACAAATAAATGAATAAACCTTTCCCTACAACTGTGATTGGTTGGCCTATTCATCAAATCAGAATGTGAGTTTCTCATGGGAAAAAAAACACACATACAAACTCACACACATGTAGGTTTAATATTTTCAAAGGAATACCTAAATTTATGCATGTAATATAAATCTTGAAAAATGCCAATGAGAACATTTTTCTTAAACCACTGGTACTGAAAGAGTTTAAGATTGAAAGGAAAAAAGTTATTATTTTTTTATCTATTTGATATAAGTGGAGTGTTGCTTGCAAATAATATTCCCTACCACACAGGCACAGACACTAGGTTTAATTTTGTCAGAAGTCAATTAAACTACAACTATTTGGAGTGAGGGAGGAAACCCATGCAACACTAACTCCAGCATTGTGAGGCAGCAATGATATCATAGATACATATAATTTGACGGCAGATAAGAATCACTTGGCCCATCTAGTCTAGTTTGGTAACGTCAAACCCTATTTAATCCTTATTTCTTTTCAAGGATACCCTTATGTCTATACCAAGCATGTTTAAATTTCTCTACTGTATTAGCCTTTACCACCTCTGATGGGAGGCTTTTCATTTATCCACTACACTTTCTGTGAAGTAGTTTTTCCTGATACATTACATTGCTTTGTTGGGAGATACAATATCTGTATAGGTTCCTTATGGGGCCTGTATATCCACTGTGCCAACATGGTATGCATATGGCAGTTGTGGATGGCTACACTTTAGTTTAGCACGGTGGCGAAGTGGTTAGCACCTCTGCCTCACAGCGCTGGGGTCATGAGTTCAATTCCCAACCATGGCCTTATCTGTGTGGAGTTTGTATGTTCTCCCTGTGTTTGCGTGGGTTTCCTCCGGGTGCTCCGGTTTCCTCCCACACTCCAAAAACATACTAGTAGGATATTTGGCTGCTTCCAAAAATTGACCCTAGTCCAGTGTCGGACTGGCCCATAGGACTACCGGAAAAATCACAGATAGGCCCCTCTGCCTTATGGCCACACCCCCTTCTAGAAGTGGGCGGAGCCCATTCAGCTCACATGTTCGGTATCCCTGCTGCCCTCCCCGGCGTCCCTGCTGCTGTGTGTACAGAGTTCATCTCGTCTGCTTGTTATAAACTTTTGTAATCATTCTCACTGCCGGCCTGGTGTGGAGAGTTCCCCAATCACCATCCTGATATCACCCGTGTTACACGCAGTACGTGTGCCCAGATCCTGCCAGCGTGTTAGACAGAGGAGCGTGTGCCTGCTGGGAGACCAGGTCCAGGGATTCTTGTCAGATATTTCCAGATAAGGTTTGACCACAGGGAACAGTTCCCCCTACGCACATCAGACTTCTTGTCAGTAAGTGTGTTACACACAAACTGTCTGAGTGTGAGCGGAATAATAGAGGGAATACTCGTAGAATATTTAACTTAAACCAGGAATTAATGAATGGCTGCTGAACATACGTATCCTGTCATCCAGCCGGCAGCCACGTTCTGGATCAAAGGGGGGGGTCAGCTCACCTGGTGATCGGCGTTCCTGCTGCTACAGATGACTGGCTGCAGTCATCTTTCAAATGCGATCGCAGCTGCGATCATGTGACCTGCCCCCTCCTCCTCCTGTCAGCTGACTGTCTTATGCTCCCGCCGCCGCTGAAGGACTAAGGAGCAGAGGCTGCATCAATCAAAATATGGGTAAGTAGCTTTTCTTATTTTTATTTAATATTATTGGCTATGTCTTTTAATTTCCTCCAAATTCCAGGACTTTCACTTGACACAGAATTATCTTATATATATATCCTCCATCTGTTCTCTAGCTACTGGGTAAGCAGAGGCTTACTGCAGTATATATATATATATATATATATATATATATATATATTAGTGTGTGCGCGAATTGAGAGAGCACTATTCCATGGCATATGTGAATTGGGGGGCACTATTGAGGGTATAATTTGAATTGGGGACACTATTGTGGGCATAATATGAATTGGGGACAGTATTACGTGGCATATGTGAATTTCGGGTACTACTGTGTGGCATAACATTGTTTGAGGCACTACTGTGTGGAGTAACATTGTTTGGGGCACTACTGTGTGGCATAGGGGGGCTGCCTATCTATACTAAGCTATAGTGAGGGGGGGGCTGCCTATGCTAAACTATAATTAGAGGGGGCTGCCTTTGCTAAACTATAGGGAGGGGGGCTGTACAGAGAACACTATAGGGAGGGGGTGATGGGACCTTTAATTTAATGCTGGGGTGGTTTGGGTCTATAATTGAATGTAGGGCTGAATGTGGGGAGGAGGGCTATCTATTAAATGTGAATATTAATATTTAATGTGGTAAATGGATGTATTAAACGTAAATGCTATTAATTTCTTGCTGGGGCTGTTTGGAGGGAGGGTAATAGGTTTATTTATTAAATGGGAATAGTATTAATTTAATGTTGGGGTCGGTTGGAGGGAAATAGATCTATTTATCAAATGTGAGTACTATTACTTTAATGTTGGGGCTGGAGAGAGGACTATTTATTAAATGTGGGTGCTGTTGATTTAATAGCGGGGATGGTTGGTGTTTTCTAAATGTATCCATTATTTTTTCCAAATAGGACCCTCAACATTCCAGGATACAGACAAGCCGCAACTAAAGAAACCAGAAGCCACAGGTGGTAAAAGTGACAACAGGTAGGACAGTCTGTCAAATGTTCTGAGTCTAGTGCAAGCTTAGCTAACCTGTGGCACTCCAAGTGTTGTGAAACTACAAGTTCCACCATATCCTTCCAGCAATAAGCTGCTATATATTGGCAAAGCATGCTGGGGCTTGTAGTTTCACAACACCTGGAGTGCCACAGGTTAGCCAAGCCTGGTTTACTGGAACAATCCTAATTTTTGGTGACTGTTCTACCCAATCTAAGGGGCAGGTCAAGACTGTGTACTCTATATACACACTGCATTCTTTATATACTACACTATGGTACTAGCTGTCATTCGTGAGCTGACCACTCCCCCTCTAGTGTCTGGTCCCGCCTCTATGATGGCCGGCCACACCCCCACTGGTGGGCCCCTAGCGTTGCAGTCGCCCGGTGGGCCCTTCATGCCCCAGTCCGACACTGCCCTAGTCTCTCTCTGTCTGTGTGTGTATTTTAGGGAATTTAGACTGTAAGCTCCAATGGGGCAGGGACTGATGTGAATGAGTTCTCTGTACAGCGCTGCGGAATCAGTGGCGCTATATAAATAAATGGTGATGATGATGATGCTTAACCACATACATAATCATCTTCCTACAAATATAAAACATTTCAAAATTGGTGAAGTCAGTGGATAATTACATGGTGGTGCCAAGGAGTGTCATCACACCAAGGATAAGGTTGTTTAGAAGATCTACTGGATATCATGTCAGTCTAGCTGCTGAGCCCAGTGAGTTTAAATGTTGTTGCTGTTGCCATGTCTGGGGGAGGACCAGATAACTCATAGGTGAAAATTAAGCTTTAATTTAGGATGTCTGAATATGAATACTGCACTGTTTCCAGGATTAGACTTTAAGCAGAAATCTCACGTATCGCATAGACACTGTATAGTGTTCAAAATTTTTCTTTAGATGTAGCTGAGCAGTGTGCTCTATATAAGTTACAATTACTTATCTATGATTCTGTCTGGAAGTGGTTGCAGAAAGGACTCCAATAAATCACTTACAGTTCCACAGATTCATTTAAATACATGATTAGAGAAAGATACCGGGTGGGGGGATGTTGCTTTAACATTTGTTTCAGCACTCAGTAATAGGGTTGAATATATTTTTGGAATGAAATAGAGTTTTGTCCTCATATAAAAATAGTGAGAAATATTTTTTTGGCAATGAAAAAATAGCTATATGGAGTTTTTAGTTGCCAAACAAAAGGATTTTCCGGAGCCAGACGGAGACTGTTCTTTCCAATCTGCTCCTATTTCCACAATAAAATTATGGCTTCATTATTTTATGTCCAATTGGCATACTCCACCCCCACTACCGCTCACCTATCCCACATCCTTACCTCTTTACACTCTAGTCCATTCTGCCCACCTGAACGGTTTAACCCAATCTTTGAAACATTCTAAATCATTTTTCTTAAAATATGTACTCTCTTACTGTTTTTAATAACAGGACTATCTTTAACAGTTTTAACTCTTTGTTCACTGTCTATATTTTCTCTACATGTGTGTGTTTAATAGGAGAGAGGATCTATTCCGTGGCAGACATATATTAAAGAGACTTTTGTGCTACTGCTCAGTGAAAACGAATTCTCTTTATTTGCCCTGTGCTTTGAGCATTAAGGGGTTAATGGCAATTCAGCCATTTTGTCCACCCTGCTGACTCACTAATTGCAGGCCTTTTAACGAGTCAGAAGCTCGTTAGCGGCCAGGAAACAGTGTGAGAGAAATTACCATTCACCTGAGTGCGTAATAATTATTAGGGCTAATGGTTTATCCCTGCCAAATACTGGTTAACCCTTTTAGTAGAAAAAATGCTATATTCAGCTCAAAATAATCAACAGATGATTTAAACTGATCAATTGATCTTCTATACCAATTTGTAATATTCTATAGTTAAGTAAGCCATTCTAGAAGCCTCTACTCTATAATCTCACAACCATTGTCTCTTTCCTTTCTCAGTCTTGTTTTCTTACATGTCGTCAACCACTTTGATGTTTCCCATTATCCGTAATTCTTACCTCACAATCTTACACCGCATCTCACACTCTGTCTTTTTCTATTTCTACTTCTAATTCCTGCCTGGGATTCTAGATTTCGGTCCTGAGTGACACCTACCAGTGTACATTTTGGGAGGGTGGAGGGTCTTCTTATCTGAGAAGATGTCAGTCAGTGAATGTGTTATTATGATAAGGTCCCATGTGGTGACATCTTGCACACACACATTTCAAGAGCATGTTCATGTGAAACTAAGTCCTCTTTTCCTATTCCATTGCGTGCCAATGTTTGGCTTCCTTTTCAAATGGCAGAGGCAAATAAGTAGACATCACATGCCCTGTCCTTGGTTAGAAACAAAGGGCCACAACATATAAAACAAACATAGGGATGACCTCTTTTTTTCATCACTCTGTGCCTCCCACCCCTCTTCTTCATCACTCTGTGACCCCCCTCTTCTTCATCACTCTGTGCTTTCCCCCCCTTCTTCATCACTCTGTGCCCCCCTCTTCTTCATCACTCTGTCCCTTTCTGTTTCTTTCCCTTTGTCTCCGTTCTTTTACTTACCTTCCTATTGGCTTCTTTCATCTCTTTTCTTCTATTCTTCTTTCTTCCGTGCTGGGTCCTCTCTGCGCTGCTCCTCACTCAATGTCGGGCGGGAATTGATGACGTCTCGCCCGAGATTCAATGCTTACGGAGCAGAGAAAGGCATGTCCTTTGGCAGTTTTTCCCCCATGCCACCAGTTCTCCTGTGGACCAATTAAGGACTGGGTTGTGCTTGATAAGCCATGGGTACCCCAGAACCACAGGTATGTGGGCGAATGGATAAGGAAGAATGACAGCATTTCCTTATGGCCTTCTTCCACTGTCAGGGTAAGAGAGCTGGTACTCTCTAGCACACTTCCGCCCTTAATTAGGTGGCCATCCAAACTACAAACAGATACTGGAACTTTTAATGGTTGGGTAGGAACAGCAAACCGCCGTGCAAGAGAAATATCCAGAAAATTTCCAGTTGCTCCGCTGTCCACGAAAGTTAGGACATCAATACTCCCAGAAACCAGGGAAATCTGGGCAGGTAACTGGAGAGAATTTTTATTCTGTACAAGGTAAACGTCTAGATGAACTTTTCTAGTATCCCCAGTTTTAAGTGAGTTGGAGATAGGGAAAAACTTCTGTGGATGAAATTACTTTTCCAGTCTTCTTTCATTTATTCGCCAATCAATGCGAATTGCCAAACACATAAAGGACTCCAGAGAATCATTCGCAATCTGAGGCCCACTTGCGAAATTCAGTACAATATTCTTCAGCAGAATGACGTCCCTGTTTCAAAGATCTAAGTTTAGACTCAGTAGTAGCGACTTTGTCAGGATCATCATACAAGAGACCCAAGGTTTGGAAAAATGAATCTACAGATAACAATTCCGGACTGTCAGGGCACAATCCAAATACCCAGGTTTGTGGATCTCCTTGCAACAGTGATATAACAATACCCGCTCGCTGCTGTTCTGAACCGGAAGACAGAGGACGTAGCTTGAAATATAATTTGCAACTTTCCCTAAAGTTGTGGAAATCCCCTCGGTTGCCAGAAAATCTGTCTGGCAGATGAAGCTTGGGTTCTTGAACTTCAACCTTCTGAGAAGAGGTAATCCTGGAGGCTTGTTCCTGAACAGACAATCTGGTAGAAATGTCTTGAACAATCTGAAATTGAGCCTGCAGTTGATTAGCCAGCACTTGTGCAAGGGAAGGAGGAGTAGGATCCATGGGAGTAAATCCCAAGTATGTGAGCCGGTTATAATGTTACGCTGACAATCTGTTCACAAACTCACTGGCGGAGGTCTTCACCTTTAGCACCCGCCTTTCCCATAGAGCTTTATATGATCACCGGTACTCAGGTGCCCCCAGGACTTAACTCCAGATGTAGTGTAAGTTTGTAATGCAAAACTGTAGCGGCAGGCCAGGAGGCAGCATAGATGACAGTGGATGGTCAGACGAAAGCAGTGGTCAGAGGTCACCAGCAAGCAGAATAATCAGGTAACACGCCAAAGGTCGATGTCACAGGCAATACAGTGGGGTCCATGGTACAGGCAAACGAATCAGGGTCACAGGCAAACAGGCAAGGTCCAAGGTACAGGCAGGGGTCATACACAGAAGTTCAATCCAGAAGGTATACACCAAACATCACAGGAGCAGGTTAGCAGACAGGGAACTGGACGCTATAACCAGCAGTGAGGCTCAGACCTCACTGCCTTAAATAGTACTAAGAGCCAGTCAGGACAGAGGAGAACAGGGCTGACAATTAGCCTCAGGAGGCTGCTGACTAATTACTAGCTAGAACTGGTAATAACATAAACCAGGAAGCATGTATAAAAATATAAATGAACCAGTTTAAATCATATGAGAGCTCCCCCTGGAGTTGGAGGATGTCCCTACACCCTCCTACATCTATCATCATCATCTTCATCTATGCCACAAGGATAATCCCAAAGAATAATATAATAACAGAGCATAGAAACTAGAGCACGCGCCCGGCTGCTAGATCTCGCCAGGATGCGGCGGACCGCCGCGGCTCGTGACACATGGTAAGTATATATTTTTTTTATATATTTATTTTTGGTTTCAAAAAACCCTGCTCCCCCCACCAACGAAGGGGGCAGAGTTTACAGGGGTCGGGGCCTAGCGGGGGATAGCCCGGCTTCCCGGCAGGCCAGTCCAACCCTGCCTACAGAGATTAGAGTGTATCTAACAAGAGCCTGAAGCAGATAAAAATGTAGATTATTCTCTGTTCATCATCATCATCATGTTATTTATATAGCGTCAATAATGCAGATGTACACACATGTCCACCTCCCAACACCACCATCGCTTCATTGGCCTGACATAATAAGGTGTGGCAGATGGAGCAGGGAAAGGGAAGTGTATCAGATGAGGCGCCTGGTCACAGAGAAGAGGGAGTGTAGTACATGGGGTGTCTGGAAGCAGGGAAGTGGGAGTGTGGCAGGTTGGGTGCCTGGAAACCATGGATTGTGGCAGATGGGGTGCCTGGAATCAGGGAAGGGGGAGTGTGGTACATGGGGTGTCTGAAAGCAGGGAAGTGGGAGTGTGGTACATGGGGTGCCTGGAAGCAGGGAAGGGGGAATGTGGTACATAGGGTGTCAGGATGCAGGGAAGTGGGAGTGTGGCAGGTAGGGTGCCTGGAAACTAGGAAGTGTGGCAGATGGGGCGCCTGGCATCAGGGAAAGGGGGGTGTAGTATATGGGGTATCTGGAAGTGGGGAAGGGAGAGTGTGCTACATGAGGTGGGCAGGACAGTGGCCTAGTGGTTAGCACTTCTGCCTCACAACACTGGGGTCATGAGTTAAATTCCCGGCCATGGTCTTATCTGTGTGGAGTTTGTATGTTCTCCCTGTGTTTGCGTGGGTTTCCTCCGGGTGCTCCGGTTTCCTCCCACACTCCAAAAACCTACTGGTAGGTTAATTGACTGCTATCAAAAAATTGACCCTAGTCTCTCCCTCTCTGTCTGTCTCCCTCTCTGTCTCTCTGTCTGTCTGTGTGTGAGCGTGTGTCTATATTAGGGAATTGAGACTGTAAGCTCCAATGGGGCAGGGACTGATGTGAATGAATTCACTGTACAGCGCTGCGGAATTAGTGGCGCTATATAAATAAATGATGATGATGAAGGCAGGGAAGGGGGAGTGCATCAGATGGGCTGACTGTAAACAAGAAAGGGGGAGTGGGGTGTCTGAAAGCAGGGAAGTGGGAGTCTGGCAGATGGGGTGCCTGGAAGCAGGGAAGTGGGAGTTTGGCAGGTAGGGTGCCTGGAAACCAGGTGCCTGTAAACAGGGAAGGGGGAGTGTGGTACATGGGGTGCCTGGAAGAGGGGAAGGGGGAGTGTGGCAGATGGGGTGCCTGGAAGCCAGGAGGGGACACACCAATCCCCACATTATGTTAATCCTTTATATATACATACCAGTCCCTACAGCATGTGAGCCCTTTACATGCATACACACACACACACACACACACACACATTAATCACGCTTACCTTATTTACTCCTTTGCTTTCTGGAAGTCTCTGTGGGTCCTGAGGAGGTGGAGGAGTGAGGAGGAAAGAGATGGAGGAAAGGGGAGGCATCTACAATGAGGTTGCTGGTCCCAGAGGAGGGGCCACTAAGAAGAGCTGCAGTACTTTGGCCATGTAGCTCCACCCCCTGCTTGCAGAAACAAATAAGAGGATGAAAGTTCCTCTTTATTTCAGCCTTGCTGAGTCAGTCAATTATCAGAACAACCTGGAAAGGCATATACAGCCCTACCCCCGGGGGAATCTTGCAGAGTCCTCAGGCATAGGGATTTTCCTAGTACCCCGGTGGGCCAGTCCAAAACTTATTCTATCTATTCATTTATCACAATCTGTACTTTTTATTTTTGGGGTTTCTTTTTGGTATATAGGATATGTCGGACATATTCAACACTAAATAATGTTTTAAATCATTTATGGCTTTTTAGACAACATTTTTGGTTTTGTAGTTTTAATTAGAAAATCTTTAAGTCCACCTTCGAATTCTGTTAGGGGGAGTCACACTTTTTGTGTACTTTTTAGTTTAGTTTACTTCCACAATGGTCATGTGTGTGTATAGTTGACATGTAAGCACTGTTGTGTATGATGGGTGTACATACATGCTATTAAAGTATGTGTGTGTGTTCAGCATTTTAAGATGAATACTAGTTTAACAGCTTCATCATTTATTTCTGGCACATATTGAGCACTAAAATTAGTTGTACTAGCACAACAGTAAATCGCTGGCACAACTTGCTGGGACTTGTAGTTTCACAAACTTACCTACATTTTGTCATTACCCTGGCAACCACTGTCCCCAGTTGCCCAGAAGAACACATGTACATTCATGTGTACTGTCAAAGTCGAATAATTGAATGAAAGAAACTATATTGATTAATATAAAACATACTGGTAGGTTAATTGGCTGCTAACAAATTTACCCTAGTCTGTGTCTGTGCGTGTGTGTCTCTCTGTCTGTGTGTGTGTGTGTGTGTGTGTGTGTGTGTATGTGTGTGTGTGTGTGTCTCTGTGTGTGTGTGTGTGTGTGTGTGTTTGTGTGTGTGTGTGTGTCTCTCTGTCTGTCTGTATATGTTAGGGAATTTAGACTGTAAGACCAATGGGGCAGGGACTGATGTGAATGAGTTCTCTGTACAGCGCTGCGGAATTAGTGGCGCTATATAAATAAATGATGATGATGATGATGATGATGTAGATATCTAGATATGGATTTGGCTCCTCGCTATAATACCATACATCCTGTATATTATTGTAGCTATTTAATAAGCTTTGCTTTAAAATGCTTGCTGAGGTGCATGCTCATGAACACAAGGAATTGTGTCTCTTTTTCACAAATGTTACATGTCTCTTTGTTACATGTCTCTTTGTTACATGTCGCCATTTGTTGTGATGTCTGTTGGTTAGACTGGCTGCACAAAGCAGTGAGTTTTGAGGGCCATATTGAAAATTTGGAGGCTGGCAAATGGCAACAATTCTTAGTTAAAGAGGTCCATAGAAAAGATGCAGCACAGGAGTGGAAATTGGTTATGAGAGGAAAGGAAAAGAAGACAATCAATGGAGGTGAATTTGGTTTTGAGAATAGTTCTAAGTAGGAAAGGGATGGTCAGAGCTGTGTCATATATATCCTTGGAGATTACTAATTTAAATGAAATTTTGATAAGGTATTTAGAGTAAAGATTTGCAAAGTGAGAGCCAGCAGGGGATATACATATGATGAAGATCTTGTAGCAGCATTTTGAATAGGTTGACATGGGGACAACATGTTTTGTGGACAATAAACACTTGGAGACTACAGGAGTTAAAAGACCACTAAACCCCGAATTGACATTTTCATATATGCAGGGCCAGATTGGCCATAGAGCCTGCCGGTGGCTGCTATACTGTGTGTGTGTGTGTGTGTGTGTGTGTGTGTGTGTGTGTGTGTGTGTGTGTGTGTGTGTGTGAAGTGGGGGCCCAGCTATACTGTGTGTGTGTGTGTGTGTGTGTGTGTGTATGTGTGAGAGAGGGAGGGGTCCTGCTATACTGTGTGTGTGAGAGAAGTGGGGCTGCTATACTGTGTGTGAGAAAAGGGGGGCTGATATACTATGTGTGTGTGTGAGAGAGAAGGTGGGGACCCTGCTATACTGTGTGTGTGAAAGAAGTGGGGGTCCTGCTATACTGTGTGTGAGTGTGTGTGTGTGTGAGAGAGAGAAGGGGGGCCCTGCTATACTGTGTGTTTGAGAGAAGGGGGGCTGCTGTACTGTGTGTGAGTGTCACGTATTTCACTAGGAATATCACTGACTGGTATTTGTGCTACTAACCTGACAGGCGCTGAGTCTAACACACCACCGGTGTTCACCAGGGACCCCCGCAAGGAGGTTTGGGCTTTGCTGCGTGTGATGTGCAGGTCGCGGTTCTCCCAGGAAGTCACCAGTGCAGCGAATGGAGGGTAGTCAGACAGGCCGAGTCGAAACCAGAGAAGCGAGGTACCACGAAGAGAAGACAAGAGTAGTCAGGGACGGTCCAAAGGTCAATACCAGTGCAGGCAGCGAAGTACAAGGAAGATCCGGGAGAGAGGTCAAACAAGCCAAGGAGTAAATTCACAGGAGATCAGGAACAGTAATAATAATGATAACGCTGGAGCTGGATAGAACCAATACTCTGGCACCCTAATGGTGCCAGAGTGAAGTTTAAATAGAGGCAGACAGGAAGCCTTGGGGAGTGGAAGTTCCGGCGATTAGTCTCAGCTGATTGCCGGGAAGCGTCTGGGTTGCCTAGCAACCGAAGCGGCGCATCGCACATGCGAGAGCGCCGCTATCATGTGATCATAAGTCTTGCGGCCAGAGGGCGTCCGTCTCAGGCACCCAGCGGAGGTGCGGAGATGGCTCCTGACAGTATCCTCCCCCTCTCTCTTGCGGGTGGTGCAATAATCCTGAAGAAATTTTGCCAGCAGAAGTGGAGCATGAACATCCTCTTCATAGACCAAAGATATTTCTTCTGGGCCATAGCCTTTCCAATGGATTAGAAATTGGCGAGATTCTAAAATGCGTTCAACTAGAAATTCTTCACCACGAATGGTCCTGACTGGAGGAGGTGGAGAGGATTTGTTGGAAAATTTGTTGAGAATGAGTGGTTTAAGCAGAGATATATGGAACGTATTATAAATCCGAAGGGAAGCTGGTAGATGAAGTCTGTAGGTAATCACATGAGAGATGGAAAAAGGCCCAATATAGCGTGGAGCCAGTTTCATAGTGGGAACCTTGAGTCTAAGGTTGCGGGTAGCTAACCACACTTTATCTCCTACCCAAAGCTTTGGGAGGTTCCTTCTGTGATGATCAGAAAAGTGTTTGTAACGATTTGAGGACTGTAGTAACCTGGAACGTACTTGGGACCAGATTTGTGAAAAATTGCGGACCAAGTTTTGTGCGGCAGGTACTGAGGAATCAGATAGATTGGAGAAAGTGGGGAGAATAGGATGTCTCCCATAGATGGTAAAAAAGGGAGAGTTCCCCGTAGACTCGTGTTGGTGGTTAGTATGGGTAAACTCTGCCCAGGGTAAAAGTTCACTCCAGGAAGATTGTTGATCCGAACAGTAACACCTTAGAAATGCCTCCAGGTCTTGATTGGTCCGTTCCGTCTGTCCATTCATTTGCGGGTGGTACCCGGAGGAGAATTTTAGACTGATACCTAGCTGTTTGCAAAAGGACCTCCAGAATCGGGAGACAAATTGGACTCCTCTATCAGAAATGATGTCTCTCGGGCAGCCATGAAGGCGGAAGATCTCTCGGATGAACAGGAGTGCCAACTGGGAAGCAGAGGGTAGTCCCTTGAGGGGAATGAAGTGGGCCAGTTTTGAAAAGCGGTCCACCACCACCCAGATGGTGTTAAAGACATGGCTGGCAGGAAGATCTGTAATGAAGTCCATGCTAATACTGAGCCATGGAAGGTCTGGAATGGGTAGAGGGTGGAAAAGGCCGGCAGGGGGCCTCCTAGGCGTCTTGTGTCGGGCGCAGACCTCACAAGAACGGATGTATTTCTGGACGTCCGAGGATAAAGAGGGCCACCAGTATAGGAGAGATAGGAGGGCAACTGTCTTCTTAACCCCAGCTTGACCAGTAAATTTGGCGTTGTGAGCCCATCTCAGGAGTTTGGTGTGCAGATGTTCTTGCACAAAGGAATGACCAGGAGGAGGAGTCTTGAAGGAAGAATTGGTCAAAGCTAGAATTGTGGAGGGATTGAGGATAGGTTTGGCAACCATGGATGACGAGACATCAGAGAAATCAAATGATCGGGATAATGCGTCAGCACGCAGATTCTTGGTACCGGGCCGGAAGGTTAATATCAGCTGGAATCTGTTAAAGAATAGCGACCAGCGGGCCTGACGAGGGTTCAGGCATTGTGCAGATTGCAAGTAGGTGAGATTTTTATGATCAGTATACACTGTGATGGGAAAGCGCACCCCCTCCAACAGATAGTGCCATTCCTCTAGGGCGGTCTTGATGGCGAGAAGTTCCTTATCCCCAATCCCGTGGTTGGCTTCACTGGCAGAGAATTTTTTGGAAAGAAAACCACAAGGAACGGGGAGACCTGCAGAATTCTTTTGGGACAGTACTGCTCCAATCCCAACAGAGGATTGAAAAATCTAAGAAAAACGGTTTATTTTGATTGGGTTGAGATAAGACGGGTGCAGACATAAAGGCCTCCTTAATGGCTAGAAATGCACGTACTTCCTCTGGGGGCCAAGATTTAGATTGGCCACCCCTCCGAGTAAGGAGAGTAATAGGAGAGATTAGTGTAGAAAATTCCTTAATGAATTGGCAATTATAATTCGTAAAGCCAATAAAACGCTGGGTAGCCTTGAGGCCGGAAGGTTGAGGCCAATTATGAATAGCCTCCAATTTGCTTGGATCCATCCGAAGACCGGAGCCTGAGACTATATATCCCAGGAAGGGTACTTGAGAGCAATTGAAGAGACATTTCTCCAGTTTGCAGAATAGGAGATTAGAACGTAAACGAGAAAGTACCTCTTTGACATGCAGAAGATGAGTAGACAGGTCTTGTGAAAAGATTAGGATGTCATCCAAATATATAACCACTGATTGGTAGAGTAAATCTCTAAATATTTTGTTCACAAAGTCCTGAAAGACAGCTGGGGTGTTACTGAGACCAAACGGCATCACCAGGTATTCATAGTGACCGTCTCTGGTGTTAAATGCGGTTTTCCACTCGTATTCTTTGCAAATTCTAATAAGATTGTAGGCCTCTCTGAGGTCCAATTTGGTAAAAATTTGTACCCCACGAATACGATCAAAAAGTTCCGAAATTAGGGGAAGAGGGTAGCGGTTTTTAATCGTGATGGCGTTTAATCTCCTGTAATCAATGCACGGTCTGAGAGAGCCGTCCTTCTTTTTAACAAAAAAGAAGCCTGTGCCTGCTGGGGAAGATGATTTCCTAATGAAACCCTTCATAAGGTTTTCAGAAACATATTCAGACATGGCTTGTGTCTTGGGTAAGGACAGCGGATATACCCTGCCTCTAGGAATACTCTTTCCAGATGAGGTCGATGGGGCAATCCCAAGGCCGATGAGGAAGAAGGATTTCGGAAGCGGTTTTAGAAAAAACATCAGCGAAACCAGAGTAAGCTTCAGGAAGACCCACTAGGGAAGATGTACAAAGATGGGCCAGCTTGGATTTTAAAGGGGAAACGGATCTCAGACATCTCTTATTGCAGGATAAACCCCAGCGGATAACTTGAGCTCGCTGCCAGTCGAATTGTGGAGAATGAAGGGTAGCCCCAGGATGATAGGGTTAACGGATTGGGGTAGAACAAAGAAACTTATGATTTTGGAGTGAAGCACTCCTATTTCCATCCGGAGTGGGGAAGTAGAGAGAGAGATTGAGCCATTGGAGACTCTATTTCCATCAACGGCCGGCGAGTGCGGTTTTGTTCAAGGGCCCGTTCCCTGTTGCGGATGTCCACCTTAATACACAGGGATATGAGGTCATCCAGATTGGAGGGGAGATCACAAGAGGCTAAATCATCCTTGATGCGATCATTGAGACCTTGCCAGAAGGTAGCGATGAGAGCTTCGTCGTTCCATCGGAGTTCGGCTGCTAGAGTACGAAATTGTACCGCATATTGTCCTGCTGTGAGAGAGCCTTGGCGTAATCCTAGGAGACCGGAGGCGGCTGAAGAAATTCTTCCGGGTTCATCAAATATTTTGCAGCACCTCTCAATGAAGACCACAGAATTTTGCAGCATAGGATCATCCCGTTCCCAAAGAGGGGAAGCCCAGGCCAATGCTTGCCTATAGAGGAGCGAAATCAAATAGGCCACTTTCTGACGAGAAGTTCTCAGGAGTCAATTCAAATTGAATAGAGCACTGGTTGAGGAAGCCACGACATTTCAGCGGATCGCCATCATATTTCTCGGGGGGAGGAAGGCGGAGGCCTCTGACGGCAGTGCCCCTAGAAGAGACAGAAGGATCAGAGGCAGTAGAGGATGTGGCGGCCGTAGAAATGGTAGGTGGCGAGACTTGCAAAGAGTCCAGATGGGAGATGACTCCCTGAATGCTTTGCAGTAATTGTGCCTGATTGGATTCTTGTCGTTCCACTCTTTGGCCCAGATGAAGTAATAAATTGCGGGCCGAAGGTTCGTTCGGTCTGCTCATGGCCAGAGTATTCTGTCATGTATTTCACTAGGAATATCACTGACTGGTATATGTGCTACTAACCTGAGAGGCGCGGAGTCTAAAACACCACCGGTGTTCACCAGGGTCCCCCGCAAGGAGGTTTGGGCTTTGCTGCGTGTGATGTGCAGGTCGCGGTACTCCCAGGAAGTCACCAGTGCAGCGAATGGAGGGTAGTCAGACAGGCCGAGTCGAAACCAGAGAAGCGAGGTACCACGAAGAGAAGACAAGAGTAGTCAGGGACGGTCCAAAGGTCAATACCAGTGCGGGCAGCGAAGTACAAGGGAGATCCGAGAGAGAGGTCAAACAAGCCAAGGAGTCAATTCACAGGAGATCAGGAACAGTAATAATAATGATAACACTGGAGCTGGATTGAACCAATACTCTGGCACCCTAATGGTGCCAGAGTATTTCCGCGAGCGCCGCAATCGTGATCGCGTCCCATTGTCTGGCAACGAGACGAGTCTTGCGGCCAGAGGGCAGCTCCCCTTCTCAGTGAGAGAAGGGGGGCTGATATACTATGTGTGTGTGTGTGTGTGTGTGTGTGTGAGAGAGAAGGGGGGGGGCCCTGCTATACTGTGTGTGTGTGAGAGAAGTGGGGGCCCTGCTATACTGTGTGTGTGTGTGTGTGTGTGTGTGTGTGTGAGAGAGAGAGAGAGGAAGGGGTCTTGGGTCTTGCTATACTGTGTGTGTGTGAGAGAAGGGGGGCGGCCTGCTATACTGTGTGTGTGAGATAAGGGGGGCCCTGCTATACTGTGTGTGAGAGAAGGGGGGCCGATATACTGTGTGTGTGTGTGTGTGTGTGTGTGTGTGTAAGAGAGAGGGTGGGGGCCTTGCTATACTGTGTGTGTGAGAGAAGTGGGGGCCCTGCTATACTGTGTGTGAGTGTGTGTGTGTGTGTGTGAGAGAAGGGGGGCCCTGCTATATTGTGTGTGTGTGTGTGTGTGTGTGTGTGTGTGTGTGTGTGTGTGTGAGAGAAGGGAGGCCCTGCTATACTGTGTGTGTGTGTGTGTGTGTGTGTGTGTGTGTGTCAAGGCCCTCTTAACAACATTGTGGGGCCCCCAGGCAAAGCAGTGCACCGGGGCCCCTATATATATATATATACACGTAAAAAAAAAAAGATATATATATATATATAATATAAAATCTCACTTTTTTTAACACACACATATACTAGTCAGCCCTTGAAATAATATATTAAAAAAAAAAACCCTTAACTTACCTTATTCTCCGATGTGATCCTCTTCACTCTGCTTACAAGTCACTGCAGCGCAAAACTTTAATCAGCAGGCAGCAGGGGACTCCCCCGTGCTGCGCTCCGCAATGAATGTCGGGCGGGCGTGATGACATCACGTCCGACATGCACTGCGAGCGCCGCGCGGAGGAGGAGACCAGGATCACAGGTGAGTATTTTCTTTTTTTTTTTCCAGGATTTTTTTTTTAGCGCTGTCTCTGATGGGCCCCCTGGGCTGCAGGGCCCCCGGGCACCAGCCCAAGTGTTTTCTAGCAGATTCTTGAAGCATTTCACCTTTGTGGTGATCGCAGTGGATAGCCATTAGTTATAAGGATTATTTTTACAGTACACATTTATATATAATATATAGAGAAAGATTTGACTGGTAGTTTGCATCTCATGATGTCAGGGGAAGATGCAACAGTGCATGAGGTGCTCATATGCTGCTCCGGCAAACTGATCAGATGCAATTGCGCCAACATGTTTCGTAATAGTTACATTTATTAAACAAAGAAAGATTTGTTTCTGTGAAGGGGATATTGGAAGGATGTGTTAGTAGGCAACTAAACAAGTTTGAGCACAGAGGCGTAAACCAGTCGCAGATAATGCAAAAGTGTAATGTAATTTTATAACACAGGACTGGCATCTTTTGACCTGCATTGATTTAGAGATGACCCACTGTGTATTAAGACATCACATTTAGATTTTCCTAAGTGTTACTACAACCACATTCCAGTAGTTCTAAATCCCGCCTACTTTTGTGTTGGCCACAACTACCATTGTTTTGGTCCTGCCCACATGAGGCCACTTCAAGAATTTTTTTCAGGGCCTCTTTAAGTTCCCAGTCTGCCCCTGCATGTATGGCATTTAACTGCAGATTTGTCAAAAAGTGTTTATTACCACTCCATTACAGATGACTGAGATCTCTTCCACATCTTTAGCACAGTGACCTAATGGGATTTTGTACAGCTGCAGCTATTTGAGTTACTTTGACATCACTGAACCAATCCACACAGTGCATTTCTTCAAACCAAGTCAGCTATGCTGTCAATCCCTGCTTGTTCAAGAAGGACCTCCCTCCTAACATGGAAAGTTAAAAAAAAAAAATGATGGACATATTGAGTTACTTATGAACACCTTGTTTATTACATGTATATTATTCTGATCAGTAACATACAGTGTTCAATAAATAATATTAATGTCAAATACTGGCTTTACTTGATCTTTAAAGAGAATGAATGAGAAGTATTTTACAATAGAACTACTGTACAACATAGAGAATGTGAGATTCAAAGACAGAGCAAAGTTGACCCAAACGCAAATTAGTGTAGTCATTGGAAATAGTTAACAATTATAGGAAAATATGGAGAGGTAGCACACCAGTTGTTTGATCCTGCTCTGTGATCTTATGTGCCTTTTCTTGGACACAAAAAGTCTATCATCCAGGCACTGAGGGGAGAAATGACAGCGATATAGCAATGATTTTGAAAGTTAGGATTAAGAAGAAAGTAGACATAGAGAGGGTTCGGCGTGTATATAAGTCAGTGTACAATTTGGGGCTATGAAGGAAATGATAGGCCTATGTGAGGGAAGAGTAATGTGAATTGAATGAAATTGTGTCTACGAGAACTCTACATATAAATGTTAACATGTTCTCCCATACTGTCATCTTTCTCTCTAATTAATAAATAATCTACTCATCGATTAAATTAGTCACAGTATCAGAAACTTCATTTCTACTTTGTTAATTAACTTGATTATTCACTGTATCAAGTGATTATTTCAGGCTCTTATGTCCTATTCCATTGACCACATCTTCCATTCAATCTCTGTACACATAACCAGACTTATAAATATTACAAGAACAGATCAATTGCTTTGTAGCAGGTGGAATTGCTAAAGAATAACTTATTTTTAGCACTTTCAGGACTAGTGATAATAGCAATGTATTGTTGATCATAAAGGGGTTAACTCCTCAGGATCCAAAGCCATCAGCTAATTATTTATTCAATTATTTATGCAAGACTATTCATTATTTTTAGATTTGACAGAAAAATGCTTTGAAGAAGAGAATGATAATCTCCTAATGTATTTCTGGAACATTACAAGGTATGGATATGGCTCCTTTGTGTCTTGGTTTTCCCAGAACTGTACCTTTTCTTCCACCCAGTGGGGAAACGGACACATTTGTGCCCTGGTAGGAAAAGACACTCATAAAACATAGGGTATTTACGTGCATATGTTCCATTGGACACATCACATGATGCGTTCAGCTGTAAAACATTTGCACCAGATGCATGTCAGGTGCCCCATGATAACGTAGAGATAACATAGAGAAGTGGCTTGACAGTGTTAATAGTAAATGTCACAGTGTTCATAGTAAAATCACATTACCCTATCTATACACTATATAGAATAGTGTAATAAAACGTCATATACGATAGTTGTATTTTCAATATAAAATGTCATTAAATGCAAAGAGAGATAAAAAACACAAATACACATTAACTTAAATAGAAACATCTGTTGTTTTCCCTTATAAAATCAAATGGGATTTGTCTTGCTTGCTGTAGTCCAAATGGAAAGGCCAATTAAGTAATGCGAATAGATGGCCAAGACTTCATATGAGGTAGCCACAATGCTAATTATTTAATCACTATCGGCTGGAGGGGTCTGTAGATATGCGCCACTCAACATAACCACACTTTTTACGTGTAAGTTGTGGGCTCAAAGTCAGTTCTGCACCACTTGTGCCCACTGTATTCACTCTCATTTGCAAACTAAGTGGCTGTATCTGCGCTGTGTTCTGTCTCCCATCGGCTCCTCTGTGTATGGCGATGGTCCCTGCAATGGTCATGCCTACCTCCTCTATGGCTGTACTTCTGCGCTTTTACTTGTTGGTTTGGGACCAAGTTATTCATTCAGGCTCTGATGTCACTTCCTTGGCCTTACAGAAAAATCTTTGTTGAGCACATATGCATAACATGGGCTACATTTCTGTGTTGGTATAGCAAAGACGGGAATTAGTCAATGACCTATTTTGTTTTCAAAATGTTCTAGGACTTCATTATCTGTCTGTGGTATCTGCTCAACGCCAAAGGTATGTATGGCAAAGGTGATATTTTCTTACTTTTTCTGGGGGAAGTTGGTGGCAGTTTTTGTTGAGGAGCTGAAGGATTTTGTCAGATATTGTTATTGTTTAAAGTTTTCTTGGTAATTGAAAAAGAAATCAGAGGCACCAACATACTTAGAGCCTAATTTACAGTTTCGATGTACCTTGCACTTTGCAAAACAGTGCTTTTGTGTGTGAGTGTTGTGTCACATTTATTTCCAAATAAGTCCAACTGCAAAACCACAGTATTCCTTCATCAGGTGTACAGATTTGTATAATTATGTCTAAGGAGAGAGATGCAGCATGATAGTTGCATTACCCTATTCATATACAATTAGTTAATTAATTAATTGTGTCTTCAAAGTGTTGTTTATAAATATGAAAGTTGCATTTTCTATATAAAATATAGATACGTGCAAACACCCTTACATCCTTTGTTTATAGCTTTAAAAAAGATTCTGAAAGAAAAGCCGTGACTTGATACAATATAACCATGACATTAACAAATTAAGTACTGTCAGCTGGTGGGGTCAATACGCAAACAGCCAATCAGAAATGGCTAGATTGTGCTGCTGATAGTCATCATCATCATCATCGCATATCTTTGCACCAGCCCTCCAGTACTGGTAGCAGATATGCTACAGGAAACCTCCATATAGGGGGTGTAGCCTTTATGTGTATGCAGGGTAGGGGGTGTGGAAAGCTGAAATGAAAACACCCAGCAGGGGTAGTGTCAGACTGGTGCATGAAGGGCCCAGTGGGGGAATGCATTTGTATGTGACAATGAAACAGTGTTTGTGTATTATGTGGCTGGCTTACAGTGTAACCTATGGCTCTCCAAATATTTTGGAACTACGAGTCCCAGTTTGGCCTCTGGCAGGACATGCTGTACTTTGTCGTTCCACAACACTGAACAGTCAGAGGAACTGATAAAAGTAGTGTGCCATTAACTGAAGGCCACCTACCTTGCAGCTGGTATTCTGGCCCGTCTGCTTCTCCTCTGTAACTTTTCCGGAGCAATGGAGCAGTGCAAGGGAGTGGTGTCCATCCACGTGGGAAGCTTGTATTGCTATACAAAGTAAAAATGCTATGCAATCCCCCACCCCCCTTCCCCCGCCCTCTCTAGCTGTGCATTGAGCTTACTGAGTTACTGTGCTTACTTTTTACTGTACTGTGCTGTCTCACCTTGTATTGTAATTCGTTTGTCCCTGTACGGCGCTACGGACACCTTATGGCGCCCTATAAATAAAAATTAATAATAATAATAATAATAATAATAATAATAACAATCACCAGTCTAATATTTTAAATTATTTTACTTTACTAGAACCAAAGAGCTGGCAACTCAAATGAGATAGAAAGTTGTGGACCAGCACAGATTAGGAAATCATTATAAAAAAAATGTAGTAGTTGCAATTACCATTAAGCACATTCAGTGTGATAATAAAAAAGCAAGAGAAGCATGGAACAGTTGCAAATTTGCCAGGAAAAGGATACATGAGCATACTGCCCTCACATACACTGGGGAGGATGGTAAGAGCGGCAAAGACGAACCCAAAAATCACAGATTCAGAATTGCACAGTTTATTTGAATCTTGAGGTTTTAGAATTTCATAACCCACTGTTCAACGCCACCTCCTAACACTGTGTTGGCTAACCTGTGACACTTCAGGTGTTGTGAAACTACAAGTCCCAGCATGCTTTGCCAATATATAGCAGCTTACTTATTGTAGCTTCATAACACCTGGAGTGTCTCAGGTTAGCCAACACTGTTCTAACAGCACGACACAAAATACAGTGCCTGTACTTTGCAAATGTCATTGGGACTACAAATGGAATTATGTGATGTGGTCAGGTAAGACAAAAGTGTAACTTTTAGGCCATGCACACCATTGTCACATTTGGAGGAGGACAATCATTGGCTTAATGAATTCCACACTATACCAGGAGATTTTTGGCCAAAATCTGTTTGTTTCTGCCAGAAGGCTGAAACTTGGTCATTGGTGCCAGAAATAGTTGACGGAACACAAAATCAAAGTTTTGCAATGACACATGCAGTCTTCAGATTTGAAACTAATTGATAACCTGTGGTTTGTATTGAAGAGCTTTTTTTGGTTTCAAAACACAGAGGGAAAATAAAAATTATGCAGCTTATCACTTTGTTTAAACCCCAAATATCATTGCATATGTAATTTATTTCATATATTGATTTTAGCTTATTTCCATGAAGGGTGCCAATAATTCAGTAGTTAACTGTACTTCACTGACTTTCTACTGTTAGGATATTGGGACTACCTCTTTAAATCTGGTGAGCATGAACCACTGACTGGGTATGTTGTCATTATTTCTTCAGCTGTGGCGAGCACAAGTCATTGCAGACCTATCTCGATAAGTTAGGGTGTGTATCTCTCCTGACCTGATTGGACTTAAGTGTTTACAACGCTTTCCTGGTCTATGAATTCTTTGTCAGTGATATGTTTCTTCTGTTACCGGTTTCTGCTTTAACTCTGATTCTGTACCTTGTCAAACCACATCACTATTCCAAAACATTTTTTCGGCATCCAGCTGACTTTGAATTATTCTGTGAGTATTGCCGCTTGAAGATAGAACTGCTTATATGAAACTTTTGTCTACTGGCTAGGAAAGAAATCTTTCTACATTACTCTGCCTGCTGATACTGCACTGAGGGGCTCTTGACTCATCTCAGTTGCCCTTGGACTTTTGCTGCCTTCAGATGATCAAGAATATTGGATATTCTCCATTACCAAGATGCTTCTGTGGTTATTATTGTCTACTATAAGAACTGTTATTATATTGTTTGAAATACTACAGCAGACTGCTAGTTTTTCTAAAGGTATTTAATTACTGCAGCTGTTTGAGACTACCATTATTAGAGACTTTGCTATGTGCTTATTAATCAGTAATTATCTGTGTTTCTTTTGTACCTGGCCATCAGTTAAATAAATTCACAGTTGTTTGAACTTCTCTCCTGCCTCTGTCTTGCATTTACCTAACACCTACAGAACTGGAAATTGTCAAATGACAAGTTCAGTCCAGCACCCGCTACCTGTCATGGAGCCTGAGTTTGGAGTAGACCTCGAAGCCCAGCTCTAGACAGACTTACCCCCAGAGAGGTGCGGAGTATTCACCAGGGATTCCTGCAGGGGAATATGGACTTAGCTGCCCTCTAGCCACAAGTTGCGGTCCTCTAAGGAGGATAGAGCAGGGTGAGATGGAACTGTGGAGTGGATCAGGACTGGTGGACGATAAATGTAGAGGTTCAGGTGAACGGCAGTGAACTGAAGCGTTGAGGTCTTTAGAAAGTGAATAGCCGAGAACAGGACTGATTGAGGCACAAGGTTCCTGCAACAATACCGCAGGTATTGATCGTAGAACAGGTAACACAGGATACCAAGAGGTGGTGATCTGCAGAGAACTGATGCACTGAGATCCCTGGAAAGTGAATAGCTTGAAGACGGGACCAATGATGAGGCACAAGGTTCTTGCAATAATACATAGGTCTTGATCGCAGAACAGGAAACACAGGATACCGATGTGCAGACGGAAGCCAGAGAGAACAGCGCCCTTACAGGTAAGGAGACCTGAAGATCTGGCAACTTAGTAGAGAAGCAGGTGCTTTAAATATACAGAGCTGACAAGCAATTAGCTAATCAAAAGAATGCAGGAAGTTTTGAAAAGACCAAGTGTGCGCATGCTCAGTTCAGATCAGCAAGTAAATGCAGGGAGTGAGAAGCAAGGGAAACAGGTAAGAAAAGTGACCAAAATGCAGGTTAGCTGGTGCAATGTGTGACACTACCTGATTTAGCACCTTGGATCGTCTGTTGTTAATGTCCTCCATGAGTCTTTGAAAAGTTACTGAGGCTCCTGAGCAGCCAGGGAACATATAAATGAGACATATAAAGGTGGCCTTCTCCTTGTCAATCCTCAAATCCAGCACCAAAAACCATTTGTTTCCCTGCAGTTAATCCAGAACCTATTCAATAGTAGTAATGGTATATTAGGTACCATTCTTTTGTCAATGGTGCGATAATCAGCACACATCTGGACCCATTTTTTTCTTGGTCATGATTATCCAAGAGGCAGAGGGACTCGCCTAGATACCCTGTAAGTTCTGTCTCACATATTCCATAGCAGCTGGTGCCAATCTTTCGTTTTCTAAAAACTCTCTCATCTCTAAAACATTCTTTGAGCGAATAAGCAGTGGCTCTCTTCGTCATTCACTCTATTTCATTTCTCTTCTCAGCTGAGGATATATCACTGTCATCAAAGTAAAAACTCTGAGGTTTGAGTTTCTTATCGCTTTCATCTCCTTCTCCTGATAAGCAGAAAGACAGGTAGGATGAATAGCCACTTTGCAGGCATAGTTGTCTTCCACAGTTGACTTCCATATGTTGGCATTGGTAGTCAGTATGACAATGGCTACTTGAGGGCCTGCCATATGCAGCTGGAAAGACCAGGGCCACTAATGTCTATGAGCCTTCCATTCCATCCATCTCTTTAAGGAAGATGTCTCCAATAGATCCTTTGAAGAGAAAGAATACTTACAGCACGCTTTCCAGGTGTATTTCAGAAGGTTGTATGTTGATGCACGCCGTCAGTCAATGAGCTTGACCAAACAACCCTCCTGGAAATTGACTGTAGCATTTAACAGCTGTTTTGGCCAGTTCACTCCTTAACTGGGTACCTTTCCTGTTTCCCTGGTACTGAAACTCACAGGCACCTTGTGAGGAATAGCGTCTCCTTAGCTATTTGTCAGGACATCTTCACACTATGTGACCGATTCTACCGCATGCAAACAGCCCTCTTATTCTTTTTCTGTTGTGAGATGTATCACCTTCCCCTATGTCTCTTATCTGCTGAAGAGTTCTCTGTGAAGGATCACTGTCTTAGTCTCTGCTGTCAGCAGACATGCAATCTGCTCCCATTGCTTCTTTTTCAAGTCCTTCAGCTCACCGACTTCATAAGTAAGTTCTAAGCGACTCTCTTTGGAAGATCCTTTCTTGCCTCCTTGATGCCTTTTTCCTGCTGTGACACCCTTCCTGGGCTTGAGCACATGAAATTTTGAGCAACAGAGTCAAGGGTCAAAGCCCTCTTCGCTTCATTCTGCACTTGTTAAGGTGAGATCCCACCCTTGGCAACTACCTTGTACAGGGCTTTGTCAAGACAATAGTAATAACCAGAAGTCACCCTGAATCTGCACATTAGAAGCTCCATATATTTTGGCAGCTCATACACATTCTCTAGGGCCTCTAGGTAATGCTGTGCTGCTACAGTTCACTACTCCTGACTGTCGCCTAGATTATATTAGCTACAGGACCCCTTAGGTTCTCTATTATGCACAGTTGTTTGGATGCATCATAGCTCTTCCATGAACTGAGTATACAGTGTTGTATCACGCTAAAACTTAAACTTACCCCTTGTGTGGGCTGCTTGCCTGAATAGATGCTTAGTGTTAGCCCCCTTTATACATTTTGTCAATCAATTGTCAAATGAAGAGTCTAAAATATAATAAAACTGTTGTCTGGCACACCATGGTAATTTGCTGGTGTTGCAGCCTCACTCTCCTGTGGACTAGGCAGTAATGAATGCTGGAATGGAGGTTTACTTCATAAGTTGTTGAAGTGGTCTTACACTTAGCACTGGCATAACTGACAGCGGCATTTCTCGGATTACTACTTTGTCTTTAGCAATATAGCCTTGGCCATCTCTTTCTTTGACTTCATGTAAACATCTACATTTACTCTATCCACAGCCAGTAAACAGTGCCTCTTCATTATCAGTCACATCCTTTAGCATTCCTTGCACTACGAAGCTTCTGTTGGGTGCAGTCTGGGTCTCCTCACACCAGGCTATGGTCTCAAGACCTATCATGTCTCCATGGACATCTGTCGCTGTTTTACTCTGAGTTAACTAATTGGAAAATCAGCTGTGTCTCGTCTGTATCCCTTGTCAGATAGGACCCAGGGGTGTGATATGGGAACTATAGATCCATTCAGTCAGTGTCTTCTTCTAAATGAGATTCAGGCGATTGAAAGGCATCAGCTTAGACTTTCAATGAAGCGCTTTTTTATACTTCCAGTTGCACCTTTTACCTGGATAGTGCATTTCCAAACGCACTCTGACCAATATAAGAAAAACATTGAAACACAAAAGTGATGCTTCCAAAAAAGACACTCCCGATGTCTCTTCACTGTCATGATTAATTTAAATTAATGAAGGGGTTTATCTTAAAGTGATAGTAGGTAGGACTTTGAAGTCACTTTTTTCTGGTTCCACAATGCACATATCTAGTTGAACTCATAAGTAAGCACATACTGATTTTCCAGGGTCAGTTCCAAAAACAAAACATTGGTTTACACTTATGTATGCATGAGGCTGAAAAAAGGCACATTTGCACAAATAGAGATGTTTTACAGCTTGCATTACTTGCACTTTCATGAACGTCCTTCGCTGTATAGGTAATCAGTATTGAAGCTAGCTTGCAGTTTTAAAATGCAGCACAGTCGCCGTAACTTAGTAACACCAAATGATGAAGAGACAGGAATAGTTAATATTAAGCAATGTAATATACAAAAGCAATTTATGGAGCTGTTATGGGAAGCAATATTTAGTACATATCTTCCCCCCTCTCTCTGTCATTACTGTCTCACTCATATAAACCCTGATAACGCGTTGCCTCCATTCCTGGAGCATGAATCCACAGAACATATGGTCCTCTCTGAAAGATGTATCTTCTCTCTACCAGATGGCACCGTGTGATTAAATGGGAATCAGACCCTGCAAGCCGATCACAGATGGGGGCTATTTTCACTTAATTAATAAAACAAAGAGAAAAAAATACTGAAAAGCTTGGGATCTCAAAGCACATTATGTTTGTCTTACGCTACATGTTGTGTGTAGGCATGTGCAAAATTTAAATAAGTGTGGGTAAAACATTATTTTTTTTTAAATATAATTGAACCATGACATTTAATTAGCAAAGCTTAATAGATTTGATTATATTTACTGTTTTATTTTAATGCCCTCTGTGATGTTATTTATCTTTGGTTTTAGTCACAACTTAAATATTTACATGAGCAGAAGTAGCAACTGTAACCTGCATTAGGTTCTCAAAAGACCCTGGACCCAGTCCCATAACCAAGTTTACCACGTTTGGATTTGTTCCTACTCTGCAACCACACATGATATAATGTTACAAGTCACACTAATAAACTGGACATTTTAATTTATTATAGCTATGTTGGTTGTGAACAGTTTAATTAAATGAATACTATACTATAATTCAAATATGTTTTAAAATGTTTCACAAATATTTTATTTTACAAATTATAAATTAACTCTCATAGTTTTCCTGTAAAAACAATCTGTTTACTCAATAAACATTGAAGTAAGCTGAAACATTCCTACAAAAGGAAGATCTGTTTTTAAGTGCAGCGTTATATGTGTTTAAAGTGAGTTTGTCTGTATTAAATTGGAACTAAACATCAAAATATATTCTGTAGATCAGTTTTATTATGTGGATAAAAATGGGAATAGGCCTATTATACTCAAGATGGTTAAGTTCAACTTGCCAAGAGGAAGTGTACTGATAAGAGAACTGTTTTCTCAGCTAAATTAGATGATGTACTTTCATTGTTTCAAACTATAAATATGTGTAACTACATTGGGAAGACTATTGAATCTACACTTAGTGGCCACTTTATTAGGTACACCTGTAAACCTGCTCAGTAATGCAAATCAGCCAATCATTTGGCATCAATTAATGCATAAAAGCATGCAGACATGGTCAAGAGGTTCAGTTTATGTTCAGGCCAAACATCAGAATGGGGAAGAAATGTGATCTAAGTAACTTTAACCATGGAAGGATTGTTGGTACTAGACTTGGTGGCATCTCAGAAATTGTTAATCTCCTAGGATTTCACATACAACTGTCTCTAGAGTTTACATAGAAAGGTGTGCAAAACAAAAAAAACATCCATTGACTGGCAATTTTGTGGGTGAAAATACCTTGTTAATGAGAGAAGTCAGAGTAAATGTAAAAAACAGAAAAATCCCACAAGGGGTTAATGGCGCACACTGTGTAGGTGGAGGAATGGACACAAGATGAATATCTTAAAAGTTAATGTATAGATATTGTATGTTGATAAAAATACAGAGAAGGGATAATACGGGTCTCAGCTGCTGCACTGTCGTGGTCTATTGCATATCAACCACTATCACACATGTGTGTGTATCAGCCAGGACAAACAAAACAGGTTGCGCTGCAGAGACCTCTATTAATATAGCTCAATAAATCTAACTGGAGAGTCCATCAAAGACTCTTTTAACTGTTGAGAGCAGTGTGGTCACTGCCCGGTATATTTGATTTTAACCTTGAAGATCTGTTTGTATATCAGATCTTTTGACACATGCCGGCCGGCTATATAAAATCTTTTATATAGTGTCATTATACAGAATATATGTTTTAATGTATTACTTGTGATTAAATATATACTCTCTTTTGATGTCTTCAAACACTTTCTATTGTCTTTGATGGACTCTCCAGTTAGATTTATTGAGCTATATTAATAGAGGTCTCCGCAGCGCAACCTATTTTGTTTGTCCAGAGTAAATGTAAAACCTTGCAGTGGATGGGCTACAGTGGCAAAAGACCACACCAGGTACCATTCCTGTTGGCTAAGAACAGGAGGCTACAGTGGGCACTGGCTCACCAAAACTGTACAGTTGAAGATTGGAAAAATATCACCTGGTCTGACGAATCTCAAATTCTGCTGCAACATGCAATTGTTAGGGTCAGAATTTGGTGTAAACAACACAAATCCATGGATCCATCCTGCTTGTGTCAATGGCGCAGGTGTTGGTGGTGTAATGGCATAAGGAATGTTTTCTTGGCACACATTAGACTTCTTAATACCAATTGATAATTTTTTAAATGCCATAGCTCACCATGTGCATCCCTTTATATCCACAGTTTACTTATCTTCTACTGGATGTATCCAGCAGGATAACCTGTCTTGTCACAAAGAACATGTTATCTTAAGTTGGTTCCACGAATATAACGTGGCCTCCATTGTCACCACATCTCAATCCAATAGAGCACATTTGGTCAACATGGACCAGCATCTCTAAGGAATGTTTCCAGCACCTTGTTAAATCCATGCCACAAAGAATTCAGCCTGTTATGGGGCAGATAGGAGTCATACCTAGTACTAAAAAGGTGTACCTTATACAGTGGCTATTGAGTGTATGTTAGTATGAATACTCTCCCTGTGAATACTCTCCCTGATTTCTAAATAAATGCGACTCTGATCATTCTCATTTTATAGAAGCCTCCAGACCTCAATTTCTTCTGTGTCTTTCTACCATAATGCATTGGGGCATTGATATTCTCTACAATGACGCCAATCAATAAATTATCCACAGATAGATCTGGTCGTACAGCAAGTTTCAATAAATGTGCCCACCTTATGTTACACATTATTTCTCTGCCAAATTGTATTGGTTAATGTAAGCAGTATCTGGTACTACACACATATATTTTCCAGTCAATCAATGTTATTTTCAGATTTAGTGGTGCAAAAGGTATATCCTGTCTATTCATCAGTATAAACAAAGAGTGTTGTACAAAATGAGGATCACATGTAACCCTTATTAAAGACACTCTAAACTCATATTTTTCCTTTGTATATGTCTAATATAAGTATTAAGGAATGAATGTATAAAAATATTGTTGTTATAGGACTTTACCTCGTCTTTATGACTGTGTTAGTCAGTCTGATTGTAGAGCTCACCTTTCAGTGCCGATATCATTATTTGTCATCAAATCCTCATAATCTCTTAAGTCTTTCTTTAAAAGACTCCTCCTGTCAGCTTTATTCAGATATATTAATTATCTCACAATACCACCCCCTGTGTTTGCGCATAGTCTGCCTCGAAATAAGGATTTCTCTCACATATACATTTTCTTGTGCTAGGTACAATTATGCAAATAAATACATAGTTTACTTAACTTCTATAAAGTGAGAGGGAATTGATTTATTACAAATTTCTATTATAAATTTTAAAAACTGCCTTAAGTGCACTAATAGTCTTCCTAATTATACTGTCCGTCATGTGAATTGGTGACCTAATAATACTGTTGAGACCTGAATTGTCGATTGTTACACAAGCTGATAGACCAAGGCCAAAATGTCAAACAGTGCAAGATGGAGATGTCCTTGGGAAATATGTGAAAAATGTTTAACAAACTCACACAGAAACAGGAGGGGTAGCAGGTACAGTTTAACAAACCAATGAACTCTAAGACTGATGGCTTTTCGCTGTTCCTCCATCTTCTGAAGCATATAAAGGGTGGAATTCCACCTTGTTACCACCTCTTGCTTCAGTTTGTGGCAGGGCAAATTGTATAATTCTTGTAGCTGCTGCAATCTAATGGACCAAGCAACGGAACACACACAGCAGTCCATAGCATATCTAGGAAACAATGCCACACAGTAGTGGCAGAAAAGAAAAGTGGTGCAAGATAGAATTGTCCTTATGCCCTCCCACCCTTATGTAAGATATTGAAAAGGACATGTACAGTTTAACAAAGCAAGCACTCCAGCGACAAGCAGTGCCACTTTTGTGGCTGAAGTGCTTGGTTTGTTTGGGACCCCACAAAACAAGCTACCAATTTGGTTAAAGCAGCTAAGCTAACAATGCTGTTAATGATCGCTACAGTGAAAATTCATGCACCAGTGGAAGCAGTTCTTGCCAGTGATAAGAAAAAGGCTATTGTCATGCCTGGGCATAAGACCAAAAAATGTACCTCTTATGTGTGGAAATATTTTTATCCAAATCCTGACAATAGTTGTCTAGCCATTTGTAGCGTTTGTAAAGCCACAGTCAGTAGAGGTAGGGACTGTAATCATCTAGGATCCTCATCCATGTTACGCCATTTGAAGTGAGTTCATGGCAAGGTCTTGGGAAAATCAGAAACTTATGCTAAAAAAATAACAACAAGCAGTCCAGCATCAGCTAGCTCTCTTCACTCAGCTAGATCCCAGCATCTGCAATCTACACCCACAACACCGTCATCATCCATATCCTCACTAGTAATCGGAGTTAGTCCTGCATCCAAGTTATTAAGGCTAGATGACTTTTTCAATATTCAGGATTCCTCAGAGGAATCCTTGAGCGATAAGCCTGCTGCTACTGCTCCTGCTGCTGGGGGTGGATCTTCAACCCAGAAGCAGACCAAGAAGAAGACTACTAGTAGTTTACAACAATTGACTGTTAAACAATCCTTTGTAAGAGGAAGCAAGTATGACAGCTGTCATCCAGTTGCACAGCTGATCCCAGGCACCATGGCAACTATGCTAGTATTAGATCTGCATCCAATATCCACCATTAATGCAGCAGGTTTTAGATAGTTAATTGAGGTCCTGTGTCCCCATTACCAAATTCCATCTCAACACCATTTTACTAGACAAGCAATTCCTCACCTGTACCAGGAGGTTACAAAAAACAAAATTATTGGGCTACAAAATGCCAATCTACCCACTGTACACTTAAACACAGATATGTGGACAAGCGGAACTGGGCAAACTAAAAATTATATGACTGTAACAGCCCACTGGGTTGGTGAATCGTTTTCAGGAGCAGAAATAGCAGAAGCATCTAACAAACAACGTCAGATCTTTCAGAGGCAGGCTACTCTGTGTATCACCTGCTTCACTAAGAGGCATACCGCTGACAACCTTTTGTATAACTAAAGGAAGTCATTCCAACATAGTTTATCCCACTTGGACTCTCCTGAGGATATGCGATTTCTGACAAGGCCATTAATAGCGGGGAGAATTACATCACATTCCCTGTTTTGCTCACACAATCAACTTGGTGGTACAGAGCTTTTTAAAAAAATTACAGTGACATGCAGGAGATGCTGTCTGTGTCCAGAAATATTTTGGGTCATTTTCAGCATTCTGCAACAGCATGTAGGAGATTGCAGCAGCTGCCAATTGAATAGAATTTGAGGGGGAATGTACTTTATTCCAGGCCAGTGGAGAATACTTTCCGTGTTGTGCAATGTGCTGGAACCACTCAAAGTAGTCACCTGTGAAGTGATTTCAGACACTGTTAGCTTGAGTCAAGTGAATCCCCTTATTAGACTTTTGGAAAACCTGCAAGAGAATTTGAAGGAGAAGATGAAACAAAGCAATTCCGCTAACTATGTCGGACTTGTAGATCAAGTACTTGGGCAGCACGGTGGCTAAGTGGTTAGCACTTCTGCCTCACAGCGCTGGGGTCATGAGTTAATTTCCCAACCATGATCTTATCTGTGTGGAGTTTGTATGTTCTCCCTGTGTTTGCGTGGGTTTCCTCCGGGTGCTCCGGTTTCCTCCCACACTCCAAAAACATACTGGTAGGTTAATTGGCAGCTATCAAAATTGACACTAGTCTCTCTCTGTCTGTCTGTCTGTGTGTGCATGTTAGAGAATTTAGACTGTAAGCTCCAATGGGGCAGGGACTAATGTGAATGAGATCTCTGTACAGCACTGCGGAATTAGTGGTGCTATATAAATAAATGGTGATGATGATGATGAAGTACTTTATTCACTTTGCAAGGATCCTAGAGTTAGCAACATCCTGAAGTCGGATCACTACATTTTGGCAACTGTGCTTGATCCTAAGTTTAATAGCTATGCCTTCTCTTTTGTTCCAACTGACCCAGATCTCAAGAGATGCAATGAGCTCCTGATCAGCAAGCTGACAGCTCAAGTGGTACTTGATACAACGACGTCTCCTCCTTCAGTTTCTCTGGTAACCAGAGTTAGTAGAAAGCTTTCCCAAGACACCCAGTGGTGATGTAGATGAGTCAGCACAACATTTTGGCATCTAGTATGGTCTAAAAGAATTGCTCAAAGTTCGTGACAGCTCTGCCGTAAAATGAACTGCAAATTCCATGAGGAAGCCCATTACTAGCAGATACATCAAAGTACAGAGACTTCTGTAATGGTGGATTCCAGCAGAGATAAATTAATATTGTGTGAGAATGATGTACATACTGATGAGGGTGAGGGTGATGACAGTGTAGATTGCAGGTGCTGTGATCTAGCAGAGAGAAGGGAGCTAGCTGATTCTGGTATGCTTGTTAATGCTTTGGGTAAAATGGCATGTTGGCAATTTTATGTTTTTCTACAGTAAACGTTCCCTTTATTAGAGAGGTGCTTTTTACTTTACCAATGTAAAAGCTTGTTTTTTTGGATTTCAGTTTCCCTGACTTAAATCCACTATGCCCTTCAGCATAGGCTTAAGTAGATGATGTAGAAGGACTAGTATCATTATGACTGGTGCCAGCAGCTGCCATATCAATGGCGCCGCTACCCCTTCTGTTTCTGTGTGAGCAATGGCACTGTACAATAGCACTGGAGACTGGAGAGTGACAAGAACACTGCTACACATTCTGTTTCTGTGTGAGCAATGGCACTGAGCAATGGCACTGAGACTGGAGAGTGACAAGAACACTGCTACCCCTCCTGTTTCTGTGTGAGCAATGGGACTGTACAATAGCACAGGAGACTGGAGAGTGACAAGGACACTGCTACCCATTCTGTTTCTGTGTGAGCAATGGCACTGAGCAATGTCACTGGAGACTGGAGAGTGACAAGAACACTGTCTGCCACAACTGTTTCTGTTTAGCAGTGGCACTGAGCAATGGCACTGGAGACTGATAAGGACACTGCCACCCCTCCTGTTTGTCACGATAATGCCAAAATTTTGTGGGTGCCACCAACTGATATTAGCGCAACTAAGCAGGGAGGCACGGAGTCTAATGGACCTCCGGTATTCACCAGGGACCCCCGCAAGAAGGTATGGACTTGGCTGCGTGAGGTGCACGGTTGCGGTACTCCAAATTAGTTTTCAGTGCAGTGGGTAGAGAACAGGAATGGTTGTGCAGTCCGGGTCAGATAGCAAACATTAGTGTGGTACACAAGGAAGGTCCAAAGGGTAGGTCAGAAGCGAGCCAGAGGTCAGAATCCAGATAGCAGACAGAACCAAATTGCAGGACAAGAGAGTGGTCAGGATCAAGCTGGGAGTCAGAACCAAAGTAGCAAACAACAGGAACTAGGGAACTGGAGACAGGAACGCTGGAGCTGGTGAAACCAATACTCTGACACCAGAATGGAGGAAAGAGGGGCCATACATACATGTATGTGGCCCCTGATTGGAAGGATGTGATTCCGATGGTCAGATGTACCTGACCGTCAACATATGAGAGATAGAAGCGTTGCCCAGCAACGGGACGCTGAGACAGGTGTCCGTCCCCGGCACTTATGGACAGTGCAGGGACTGTGCCTGACACTGTTTCTGTGTGAGCAATGACGCTGAGCAATGCCTAGGTTTGGGGGAGGGCTTGGTTTTCAAAAAACCGAGCCTGAGCATCCCTAGATATGACATGTGGGCAAAATTATGCAAGGGAGGGAGTAGTATCACTACAATACATGAATTGATAATACATCAGCCTTAATTATAAGATATGTTTTAACTAACTGATACCATTAATCAAAGAGGGAATAATGTAATTTCTACTCCATTGAACCTAGGAGAGATGAATCTAAGGAGGGGATGCGTCGGGATGTTAGTATAGGGATGGGGGAGAGCAAGAGAATGAGAATGAGAGGTCCTGTTCCAAGGCTGCAAATATACTAGCAGACTATGAAAATGGGGATATTTATGAGACAAAGTGCTCAGTTCATGCACTGAAGACAATTTATTGGGTTAGTCATGAATTATGTTTGTAATTGTTTTTACCTGTATACCTGCCAGACATCAATAATAAGAGCATTGCACATAAATCAAGCATTTGTCGGATCATCAAGAACTTCAAGGAGAGAGGTTCAATAGTTGTGAAGAAGGATTCAGGGGGCCCAAGAATGTCAAGCAAGTGCCAGGACTGTCTCCTATTCAGCTGCGGGATCGGGGCACCACCAGTGCAGAGCTGGCTCAGGAATGGCAGAAGACAGGTGTGAGTGCATCTGCCGGAACAGTGAGGCAAAGACTTTTGGAGGATAGCCCTTGTCAAGAAGGACACCAAAGAAGCCACTTCTCTCCAGGAAAAACATCAGGGACAGACTGATCTTCTGCAAAAGGTACAGGGATTGGACTGCTGTGGACTGGGGTAAAGTCATTTTCTCTTATCAATCCCCTTTCAGATTGTTTGGGGCATCTGGAAAAATGTTTGTCCAGAGAAGGAAAGGTGAGCAGCACCATCAGTCTTGTGTTATGCCAACAGTAAAGCATCCTAAAACCATTCATGTGTGGGGTTGCTTCTCAGCCAAGGGAGTGGGCTCACTCACAATTTTGCCTAAGAACACAGCCATGAATAAAGAATGGTACCAAAACATCCTCCAAGAGCAACTTCTCCAACCATCCAAGGACAGTTTGGTGATGAACAATGATTTTTCCAGCATTTTGTGTCCATTGTCAGGAAACTCCCCAGACCTTAATCCCATTGAGAACTTGTGGCTAGTCCTCAAGAGGCAAGTGGACAAACAAAATCCCACAAATTCTGACAAACTCCAAGCATTGATTAGGCATGAATGGGCAGCCATCAGTCAGTATGTGGCCCAGAAATTGATTGACACCATGCCAGGGCGAATTGCAGAGGTCTTTAAAAAGAAGGGTCAACACTGCAAATATTGACTTTGCATAAATTTAATGTAATTATCAATAAAAGCCTTTGACACTTTTGAAATGCTTCTAATTTTACTTCAGTATACCATAGCAACATCTGACAAAAAGGTCTAAAAACACTGAAGCACCAAACTTTGTGAAAACCAATACTTGTGTCATTCTCAAAACTTTTGGCCATGACTGTAATGTAATGAGGGTATCATCATTTTCTTACTCTCCAGTCTGTGGCTGATGTTACGTTGATGATAATGTAAATTACAACATATGTTTCATAATCTGCATCAGGCTCCAGTCAGTATCTCCTCTCCAGAGGCTGCACTGCCTTCATCTGATCCTGCCTGCCCGTAGTTAAGTCTTCATCAATACCCTTGAGCCCAATCACTTAAGACTGGCCTTTATGATACTGTCTTTCCAAGCAATCTGAGCCAGTTCATCAATTGTCTTTGCTGTTGCTGGTCTCTTTGTGTAACCCCTGGTTAGATCCTGACTACTCCCTGGCATTTGACTCCTGCTTTGTTCCCACGTTATGCACCTTCTCTTGTGACCCAGAATCCAGCTTCGTTTGACCTTGCTCCTGGTATTTTGTGGATCTGCTGGCTTCTGACCTCTGGCTTGCCGGAGCCGATTTCTCTAATTATCCCATGGATCATCCAGTGCCTCTCGGCTAACCTGTGCCCTTTGCCTCCTGCCTAACATGCGCCTCGTGCCTCTTACTTCATCTACTAACCTAGTAACCTACATCTGTACTTTACCATTTGTGCCTGATAACCAGTGTCTCCTTGCTCCTGCACTCATCTTTATACCTGGGCACCATATTTTCCTGATGCAGTTTCCAAGCTATACCTAGTATCTTCTCTTTCTATGGACTATGCATACTGTTAACTATGATTGCACCTATCTATTACATGTGTGATTTGTGTTTATAATAAAGATATTCTGTTTCACTACCATAGCTCTACATGGTGTTCATACTAGGAATCCTGACAGTATGTACTGGCCAGGGGATTCCTAGTGTGTTTGCTTTTGAGCTCAGTGTCTGACATTCTAGGACCATATCTACTGTTTCTTCTGAGATTCCTCTCATCCAGATGCTCCAGTTGAACATTTTACAACTCCTCTCTCAGATAGCACAGGTGTCTACATTGTTGCTGGAAACAGCTTCTTGACTCCATGCCATGTGGTTACTGCTCTAATACCAGTTCTGGGGCAACAAATTCTCTTTTCAGAGAAAATGTACTGACCACAGTACATTTTCCAGAGACTTTTCTTGGTCAGAAAGATTCTAATGGTCCTGTCTCTGCTCTAATGCCTGTGGCCTCTGCCACTGAGGGTTCTAGACCGCCAGGCCACCCATGTCGTCTTTGTCTGAGGAGGAGCGCATGCTCTCTGCCTCTATTGTGCCTGCTCAGAGCACTTCCTGTGCAATGTCCGTTACATAGACCCAAAGTACCCCAGGTATCCAAAGGGCCCTCCAGCCTGCTCCAGAGAAGGCCCTTTCCCTTCTGCTTCCTCAGAGAGGCCCCTTTCCCTCCAGCCTGCTCCAGACAGGGCCCTGTCCCTCCAGCCTGCTCCAGAGAGGGCCCTATACCTCCAGCCTGCTCCAGCGAGGGCCCTTTTCCTCCAGGCGGCCCAACCAGAGATGCCTTATGTGAGGATACCACCCTTAGCTGGGATGGCAGTTACCCTCTGTGAGATTCAACTCACTCGGGTAGACCAGAATATATCCAAAATAAGTCTTTATTACTAAAGCACAACACCACAAGACGTTCACAAGTTACAGGGTAAATGATAGCATGTATCCTCCAGCAGCCTCTTGCAATCAGCACTCCAAAGTAATAATCTCGGTCTTTTTCAGAGTCTTATCCTCCGCAATATTACCACTACCGATTAGCAAAACAGTTATGGTGTCTCCCAGTCTGGGTTACTGACTCACACCGACCCTGTTCTGGTAGGGTTCCCTACCACGATGCCTGGCCCAGAGTTCTTTTTGCTGATGTCTTGTACACCGGGATCCTCCAAGCTAGAATAGCTCCCTTGACTTTCTGCTTTCCCAATATTCTTCCCTGTATACACAGGAAGTAGGGTCAAATGTCTCCAACCTTCCCCTTACAGCAGGGACACTTAAGCTGCTGGACATACTGTCCCTTTTATCTTGATTATACAATAGAATGTCTTAACTCAATTAGCTGATTTGGCTGGATACACTAAACATGGGGTTACAATATTACAGCAGGGAATGACACTGCACGCTTACATGAAACAATAAGACTTTTAACACATTGTATCAGCAATGTTACGCCATCTGAATCTGTGACACTATTTGATACAATAACATTTATATCGATACATTTCCCAATGCTATTTCACCCAATATATAACTGTGGAGGCACATTGCATATCATTTAGAAGTTCTAACCTCATTACCTTTCAGATTACCTGTTGACCTAGCTTATAACACGGGCTGCCAGTTTGTTATCTCAGACATTGTTCTGATTACAAACCAAATCTAAGCTGCCCCTCATAACAATGGACATTTGAGACAAATGTTAATTACATTAGCTAACACTAGCAAAATGACTGCTGCTGGTTATTTTCACACTGAATGGCAATATTCTTTATATTTATACCACATACAATATTGCAGGTAATAGCAAGGGCAAAATGTACCTAATAACATGAAATAATAATACAAATAATACACCAATGCTCTGGTGTATATACTTAGACTGGGCCAAGGATTAAAAAGTACATTAAACCGTGAGAAACGGGTGATGAATACAAAGTTCTCAGTCCAGTAGCACCCCATTTCCTCACAACTTACAGTACTGTTCAGTTAGGGATGCCTCATAGAACTGTTCAGAGGTGCCTCGAACTGCTGTTTGGTCAGAGGTGCCTCACAGCTCTTTTCAGAATGAGATGCCTCATAGTGCTGCCCCTTCCAAGTTTGGCGCTCATTCTGATCCTTCCGAGTTGTGTGTTCAGTCTGGGCCTCCTTCCAAGTTTTGTGCCCAGACCGGCCTCCTTCCGAGTTGTGTGCCCAGTCCGGGTCTTCTGCTAAGTGTGCCCACCTTGTGCCTTCTGACATTTGTGCTGAATCTGAGCCTTCAGAGTTGTGTGCCAATCTCAGGCCTTCTTCTGAGTTGTGTGCTCATTCCGGGCCTTCTGTCAAGTGTGCCAAATCCAGGCCACTGACATTTGTGCTTAACCTGAGCCTTTCGAATTATGTGCCTAGTCCAGGCCTTCCGAGTTGTGTGCCCAGTCCAGGTCTTCTGCTAAGTGTTCCCACCTTGAGCTTTCTGACATTTTTTGCTCAATCTGAGCCTTCCAAGTTGTGTGCCCATCTCAGGCCTTCTTTTTCTGACAAGTGTGCCCAATTCGGGCGTTCTGCTAAATGTACTCATCTCTGGCTTTCTAACATTTGTGCTTAACCTGAGCCTTCTGAATTGTGTGTCCAGTCCAGGCCTTCCTGGTTGTGAGCCCAGTCTGCCAAGTGTGCCTACCTTGGGTCTTCTGATATGTGTGCTCAATCTGAGCATTCTGAGTTATGTGCCCATCTCGGGCCTTCCAAGTTGTGTGCTCAGTTCGAGCGCCCAGAGACCTGTGCCCAGTCCGAGCTCCCAAAGACTTGTGCTCATTCCGAGCCCACAGTGAAACATGCTCAGCTGAGCCACCAGTGATACGTTCTCAGCCCGAGCCCTCTAGGTGAAGTGCTCAGCCCGAGCCCTCTAGGTGAAGTGCTCAGCCCGAGCTCTCTAGGTTAAGTGCTTAGCCCGAGCCCTCTAGGTTAAGTGCTTATCCCGAGCCCTCTAGGTTAAGTGCTCAGCCCCAGCCCTCTAGGTTAAGTGCTCAGTCCTCTAGGTTATGTGATCCTGCTGTAGGGGATTTCTGCTGCCCCAGTCAGGGACTCTGGCCCAGCTGGTCCAGATTATTTCTGTTCTAGGATCTCCAAGACGCCTGTTCTATCTGCTGCCTCTTCTTCCAGTAAGAATTCCACTACTCCATCATCCGAAGCCGTCAAGACTATTGATTAATTTGTTCCAGAGTTCCAGTCACCTAACTTTGATGGATATATCGCTCAATTAGGTGCCCTTATAAAGTTTTGCTTATCTTATTTTCCATCTATACGAGATCAACATAAACATGTATACTTTTTGTTGTCCCACTTCAAAGGAGCAGCCTTGGAATGGACAAGTCCCCTTATTGAAACCAATTCTTTCCAATTTGCAACTTTTTACTGACACTGTGATTGAAAAGTTTGTTTCATCACTTGCAGATCCAACCTGCAGTTCATCTGTATCATTGTTTATATCTACAGTTACCTCAACTTTGTATTAAACCTTTGTGTTATGTCCAATTCGACCAACCCTCTAAGAAACATAAAACTAAAGTGAAGAAGAATAGAGAGGTTTCTGGGTCTCAGCTTTCCTAGGGTGCGGTTTCTGCCTTTAGATGAGCCCAATCCTAGACTATGATTCTGACTTTTTTTCTGATTCTAATTCCTTTCATTTTGGGCATCTGGTATCTGCCCTTAAGAGGGGAAGGGGGGTACTGTCATGATCTGCATCAGGCTGCAATTCAGTATCTCCTCTCCAGAGGCTGCACTGCCATCGTCTGATCATGCCTGCAAGGGATTAAGTCTTCATCATTACCCATGGAGCCTAATCACCTGTGTTTGGCCTGTAAGAGTACTTTCCCAGTAATCTGAGCCAGTACATCAATTGTCTTTGCTGTTCTTTTTGTGTAACTCCTGGTTGATCCTGACTACTCCATGGCATTTAACTCCTGCTTTGTTCCCACATTATGCACCCAGCTTCGTTTGACCTTGCTCCTGCTAATTCCCTGGTATATTGTAACATAGTAACACAGTTAATGAGGTTGAAAAAAGACATCCTGCGATCCTGCACTTATATTTGAAATTGATCCAGAGTAAGCAACCGCCAATCTGTTTCAATTGTGAAAATCCCCCCAGACTCAATATTGCAGTCCTATTTTTACCTTATTTCCACTACTATCCTACATTTTAATTAACGGTCGTATTCCTGGATACACCTTTCCGCTAAAAAATTGTCTAACCCTTTCTTAAACATATCTATTGAATCTGCCATCACAACCTTCCCTGGCAATGAATTCCATATCTTGACTGCCCTTACTGTAAAGAACCCCTTCCTTTGCTGGTTGTGAAATTTCCTCTCCTCTAACCTTAGAGGGTGACCACGTGTCCTTTGTATAGTCCTTGGGGTCAAAAGTTCCCATGAAAGTTCTCTGTATTGACCCCTAATGTATTTGTACATAGTAATCATATCTCCCCTTAGACGCCTCTTTTCTAAAGTAAACATGCCTAAACTGGCTAACCTTTCCTCATAACTTAATGACTCCATACCCTTTATCAATTTTGTCACCCTTCTCTGAACCCTTTCTAGTTCCAAATTATCTTTTTTATAGAGTGGTGCCCAGAACTGTACTGCATATTCAAGATGAGGTCTCACCAACGATTTATACAGTGGCAAAATTACACTGTCTTCCCTTGCATCTATGCCCCTTTTTATGCATGCCAATACTTTGCCCTTGCAGTTGCTGCTTGACATTGAGCACTATGCTAAGTCTACTGTCTAGGAGCACTCCCAAATCCTTTACCATTATGGATTGCGGATCCATTGTGGATCTTTCGGATTCGACCTATGGCTTGCCTGAACCCCCTTTGCCTGGTTCTCCTGTGGATCAGCAAGTGCTTCATGCCTGCTGGCTAACTTGTGGCTAATGCCTCCTGCTTCATCTGCTACCTTGGTAAACTGCATGTGCACTTCACCATTTGTGCCTGATATCCAGTGTCTCCTCCTGTCATTTACTAAACCTAGTAACCTGCATCTACAGTTCACCATTTGTGCCTAAAATCCAGTGTCTCCTCCTGACATTTGCCAAAACTGGTAACCTGCATCTGCTCTTTACCATTTGTGCCTGATATCCTGAGTTTCCTTGTGTGTGCACTTCATCTGTATCGATAGTAGTCATATTTCTAACGGTAGAAATACCAATAGAAATATGACCGACACAAAAATATGGACAGGCTAGATGCCTGTATGTAAATTTCCCAGACATGGATAAAATACCAACATTGTGATTGCCGACAGTAAAAATGCTGACAGTTTCAATGCTAGCATTAAAACTGCAATGCCAGCGGGATACACCGACAGCAGGGCCGGACTGGCCATCTGGCACTTCTGGCAAATGCCAGAAGGGCCGATGGCCAGATGGGCCGGTCCGCATGCCCACCTGTCACGTGGTGCCGTCCCATGTGATTGCTCGCATAGGCGGCAGTCACTGATTCTCCATCCGCCAGGCAGCGCGCACAGTGCTGCTGCTGGAAGTAAAAAGGTAAGTGTCTGTGTGTGTGTGTGTGTGTGTGTGTGTGTGTGTGTGTGTGTGTGCGCATCTTAAGGTTTCACATTATCATTTTTTTGTTTTGCTAATTCATAATGCATAAAGATAGGGACACTGGACTAAAAACATTTGGAAAGAGACAGTTTGCTGCCCAACTTCACCATCCTTCCAACATCCACAACCCAACCTCCAATTGGACAGGAAAAGAGAATAACAAATGTAAACAACTGAAATGCCTGACATGTTTTCAACTGCTGGAGTTTATACTACTATACCCTCTAAAAAACACTTTTCCACACTAGGGATAACTTGGTAATATTGAGTATGACGTAGTGCCCGGCATGCTTTACAGTAGCTGTTGTCCCATCCAGTTTCTCTTCTCACACAATATTGGGACCTCCAGTTAAAGTACTTCTTGTATCTTTTATCATCCTTATCCAACTCGAGAAGATAAGCTAGGTCCCTTGCGCTTGGGAAATCAGCTACATGAATAAAAGCATCTCCAGGCAGGAAACGCTCATAGTTTTTACGCGACGTCCCTAATACATGTGTGGCTAATAGTGGGGCTGTGTGGAAAATTGTGTGTGTGGCTAATAGCATGGCTGTGTGGCAAATAGTGTGTGTGGCTAATAGTGTGGCTGTGGGGCAAATAGTGTGTGTGGCTAATAGTGTGTCTGTGTGGCAAATTGTGTGGCTAATAGTGTGGCTGTATGGCAAATAGTGTATGGAGCTAATAGTGTGGCTGTGTGGCAAATAGTGTGGCTGTGTGGCAAATAGTGTGGCTGTGTGGCTAATAGTTTGTCTGTGTGGCTAATAGTTTGTCTGTGTGGCTAATAGTGTGTCTGTGTGGCTAATAGTGTGTGTGTGTGTGGCAAATAGTTTGTCTGTGTGGCTAATAGTGTGTCTGTGTGGTTAATAGTGTGTCTGTGTGGCTAATAGTGTGTCTGTGTGGCCCCATGTTGCTATATGTTGCTCTCTCCTCTCTCTTTGCAATGTTCACATAGTGTGTGTGTGCACGTGTGCAGTATTTTAAATATAGCGTGTGTCTGTGTGTGCGCGCGTGCAGTATTTTAATATAATATGTGAGGGAAGGGAGGATCTTAATATAGTGTGGGAGGTAGGCTCTTTAATGGTGGAGTGTAGGTGGGGCTAATTATTTAAGGTGAGATGAAGGAACTTTTAATTTAATACCGGGGTGGTTTAGGGCTATCAATTGAATATGGGGCTGATTTTGGGGAGGAGGGCTATTTATTAAATGTGAATATGAATTATTTATTGTCAGGGATGGTTGAGGAAAATGGCTATATTTATTAAACTTTAATGCTATTTAATTTATTGCTGAGACTGTTTGGAGGGAGGGAAATATGTTTTGAGTAAATGGGTATACTGTTAATTTAATGTTGGGGCTGGTTGGAGGAAAATAGGTCTACTTATTAAATGTGAATATTATTATTGTGGGGACTGGAGGCAGGCCTAATTATAAAACGTGAGTGCTATTGTTTTAACACTGGGGCTGGTTGGAGTTTTCTAAATCTCATGTACCCATTTCTTTTTTCAAAATAGGGCATCCAATATTCCAGGATTAAGACAAGAATGAACTGAGCTAAAGAAACCAGCTGCTACAAGTGGTGAAAGTGACCAAGACAGGTAGGAGAGAGCAGGACAGTCTGCCAACTGTCCTGAATCTGATGGGGCAGTCCTGAATTTGGGTGACTGCCTCCCTTAGTCAGGATTTGGTCCGACTGCAAAGACAGTTGGGAGGTATGTCCCGCTTCACAACGTAATGCTTTTGAAGGCAAAGCTGTGTGCTTCTAACAGTAGTGCCTGTGTATTTGTCTAAAATGATAACCATGTTACATAATAGGGGCCCTGATGTCATAAATACCCTGAGCCTTAATCCAGCTCTGGTTAGGGAAAGGTAACTGATAGCTGCTCCCAGTTCCTGGACAGGACACAGACTGCAGAGCAAGCCGAGGAGCTCTAAGTATCACAAGATTTGGTAATCTCGTGAGACAAAGAGCTTCCCTGCACACTCTACAGGAAGTTCCCACCCTTATGGATGTCAGCAGCACCAGAAACATAGATAAGTACAATGTGCTTGGGGTGTCATAATGTGCCTGGGGGTATGGTGTGATGTGGCTGGGAGAGCGTGATAAATGTAATGTATTATTATAATGTATGTAGCAATGCCTCATGTTGGCCACACCCACAACACAATGAGATCACGCCCTGTTTGGCGGCGACGCTGCACGGCGGCACATGTTTTCTTTCCTGTTGGGACTAAGGTGGGCCTGTGTACTTTAAATGCCTGGGCTGATTGTTAGTTCCAGTCCGGCCCTGACCGACAGTAAACAGTGATAAAAAGAAAGAAATACATTTTTAAGAAAAGTGTGCCCACCCCCTTTCCTATATCAACCCCTAGTGCTGCCAGCCTAGTGCTGGTTGGAGGAAAATCTGGGGGAGAAACAGCATGTGGGGTCCCCTGAATCTCATCCTAAGCTTAGCCAGCTGGGGCTAGTGTCCCTATAACAGGGGAACCTGCAGCAGGGAGTTCCCCTGCCATGATGTCTACCAGCCTCAGGCTGGTCAGCATTGGGCTGGATTCCCTAGGGAGTTGGGATCCGCAAAAAAAAGTGACAGGACCAGGGCTCTTCCCACACCACCGGGCGGTGGGTGTGGGGTAATAAATGGTTAAAAAAACATAGTACTGCTAGCCTAGTGCTGGTTGGAGGAAAATCAGGGGACAAACAGCATAGGCCCCCTCCCCTATTTTCCTCCATCCAGCCCTAGGCTTAGCCAGCTGGGGCTAATGGCATCTCAGCAGGTGAACCCGCAGCAGGGGGTCTCCCTGCCATGATGCCAACCAGCCCAGGCTGGATTTCCTACGGAGTTGGGGTCCACAAAAAAATGCAGGCCCCCTCCCTAGGGGTAAACAGCCCCGTGCTAACAGCACTAGGGCTCTTCCTACACCACGGGGCAGTGAGTGTGTGGTAATAAATGGTTAAATAAAAGTAAAAGTGAATGAAACACTATTTTATATAGGTGAACTACAGTCCCTGCAAGACCATGCTGCTATGAACAGTCTGGGCATGCTCGTGCCTGTAGTACTACAGGCACAAGCATACCCATGGCTGCCAGGGCATGCTGGCACTTGGAGAACCACAAATGGCAGCATGCCCTGATACCCAGGGATCACTGTGTCCTGTAGTGCACCAATGCAAATGTAAATAAAAGTCACCTCTCGTTAAAATCACAAAATGTTATAATGTTATTAAAAAGTAGGAAAACCTCATTCATACTTACCAACTCTGTCCTTCTTTCTTCTGTAGGATCCAATCTTGTAAGCTTTAAATTCAAATTGAGTTAGTAAAGAAACTCTGGTGTCACTCTCTTTGTTTGCACAATCTCTCTTTCCTGCAGACTCTGCTATCTGACCTCTTTGTTGTTGTCACACACACCACTGGTTGCCAGCACCTCACACTCTCTCTACTCTCCTTTCTTCCTGTCAGTTCTGATTTCCTGTCTGTCTCTCCTCATTGGTAGGACTGAACCCTGCGTTTCCATAGCAACATCAGCTCCTGGCTGTTCACCATAAGACACCCTGGTTACAGGTATTTTTTAAAGAGAAACTAGTTTTCAGCAGTACAATTGAGCTTTACAGTAAAGCACCAGTCACTTACAGTAAAGCACCAGTGGGCTTACAGTAAACCTCAAGTGGTTCTGCACTTTGCAAATTGCCACACATTGTGATTTCACTTTTCCCCATCCAAAAACCCTGGATAGTAAATCCGGCAGCTTGAAAGACAAAATCATCGGTAATGTGTATCTGTTTAAAAGCCGCACTTTGAAAAATCTCCCCATCCACCCCCTAACAAGACATGTGCCCTATACATAATCATAATACATTTCTATTACATTCTACAGAACTATAGAACACTGTACCTATCTAACGTTAGATTTCCACTTGACATAATGTTATACTCTATATAGATATAGAACACTACAACTATCTAACATGAAACTATCATAGTAATAATTTGAATTATTTATTGTTGTTGATTTGTAAGGTGCAACAGTGGTCTACAGTGACGTATAATGAGGAAAACTGGGCATACATAAAACAGGGACATACAAGGTAGATAAAATAAATGCAGACATGAAAACAATAGATAGGGAGGTCGCTGCTCATGAAAAAGCTTACAATATAATTGAAAAAGGCACAGCTGAGGCAAGAGGAGCGAGCGTGGCTCAGTCTGGAGACTGGGACAGTAGTGATGGTGTACCAGTGTGAGTAGAACAGGTGAGAGTAGGGTAACCTCTAGTAAAGAGATGGTTTTTCAGAGAGTATTTAAAGGTTTGAAAGCTGTGGGAGAGTCTGAATGGGTGTGGCAGGGAATTCCACTAGTTGGTACTGGCACGGGAAAAGTCTTATAGGCAGGTGTGAGAGCTGAGACAAGATGCAGGCCAGAGGTAAATCTAGAAGGGAGAATATTTGGAGATATGATTTGTAATGTTTGAAGGTGTGGTATTGTTGAGAGCTTTGTAGGTGAGGGTGAGTATTTAAATTGGATTTTGTAGGACATTGGAGAAAGTGTAGGGATTTACAGAGTGGGAAGGCAGATGGCAAGAGAGGAGATTTGTTGTGCTGTGGCATTTAAGACGGATAGGTGAGACAGTGGGAGTGGAGGGGAGGTAGAGACAAGATAGAGACAATGAAGAGTGGTTCAATAAGTAGTTAGTGAACCAGGACAAAAATGTGTCACAAAGGCCAATGGAGTGAAAGGAGTACAGGAGAAGAAGGTGATCAACAGTGTTAAAAGCAGCAAAAAGGTTCTGGAGGATGAGTATGGAGAAGTAACCCTTAGACTGCAGTAAGTAGATCAGTGAGAGTGGAATGTTGGGGGTGGAAGAGAGTCGATAAGGAATTGAGAGGAGAGAAAGTGATACATCTGGTTGTACATATCAAGTAATTTGGAGGAAAATGGGAGCCGAGAAATAGGGTGGTAGCTGGACAGGCAGGCTAGGGAGAGATGGTTGTCTTAGGATTGGAAAATTGAGTGCATGTTTAAAAAAGAATGACAATTTGCCAGTGAGACAGGTTGAAGTGGTGAGCTCAATGAGGTGAGCTCAATGTAGGAATGCAGTGGGTAAGAGGGAGCAGAGAAGTTGGGAGGAAATAAGCTAAGGGGGCAGGGTGAGATGATAAGATGAGTGCCGAGTCTTCATCCTCGGTTACTAGGGAGAATGAACTAAGGGTGGAGTGTAGAAGAAAGTGTCTTTGAAGTAGGTGAAAAAATCATGGGCTGTGAGGGAGGAAGGGAGAGGTAGTGGAGGAGGGCAGAGAAACAAGTTGAAGGTGGCAAAGAGGTGTTGAGAGCTAGAAGACTGGGTGGATATTAAAGAAGTGAAGCATGTTTGCTTGGAAAGAGAAAGAGCAGTGCTGTAAGATTAAAGGGTGAATTTATAATGGTGGAGGTAGCTTTGGATTGAGATTTCTGCCAATGGTGCTCAGAAATGCGGGAGCACTTTTGCAGGTGGCGGGTTTGTTTGGGTTGTCGCTGTTGAGGTTGTCAGAGACTATATGTTGTGTCTGGAGCTGCATTGTCTAGGACTGAAGTGAGTGTTTTATTGTACAAAGAGGCAGTCAGATCATGGCAGGAAATAATATATTTCTATTAAGCTGGCCACATACACATGTGATATTGTCTGTGATACTGACCAACTGGCCTGATATTACTGTATGTTTGGCCCCAAAAATATAAAAAGCTATTCCAATTTTCAAGCATGTAAGGACAAGAGAAAGAACACAAGAGGCACTCCAGTTCCCAAAAAGATTATTCATAGTTATGAAGTTTACAAAAATAACAAATATTAATACTTCAATCTTTATTAATTTCCTTTTAAAAAGCAGCGAAATATTAAAATAAAAAGTGTAAGTGTTGTGTATTAAAACCACAAGTACCCGACAAATGGCAAAGAGAGGGTTATCATATAATAATGATACACACACAGGGGAGAGTGTCTATCCTAAAAAGATAAATTTCCACTTAAATCTCAAAATAGAGTCTTATTAGATAATAAAGAGGCTTTCTTACATAGAAATGAGTTATAAAAGTGTCAGGGGTCTATTATAAAGCCCCTGAAAATCTTGTCTCCTGAGATCTTTAGCACATGCACAACAAAATAGTGTAACTATTGCTATTGAAAGAGTATGTATCGTAGGGGACAATCCTTAGGTTATCACCATATCATCTGTGAATACACCTCTAACCCTAAAGGATCATGTTATGATGATCATATATACCAATAGTAATTTTCCTGCCTACCATATATATGGAGGTAAATTTGATTATATAATCGTCAGTAAGACAAAGCCCCCAAATATTCTGGGGGCTTTGTCTTACTGACGATTATATAATCAAATTTACCTCCATATATATAGTTCCATAGCTGTGTGCAACTATGTGCTTTTTTCTTTTCAATTTTCAAGCATGCCCAGAAATCTGGTCATTAGATGCTGGCAACCTGTGTAGGGTGTTATTTGCCATCCAAACCAAAAGGCTGCCATGTGATCTGGAAGTTATCTAAGTTTTTGTCCTGAGCACAGAGCAGCCACCTCTCTCAAGTTTGTCTTTTCACATGTGTGACTCAATTGGATAGTGATTTTCTCACTCAGCACTTGGGATGAGCTGCAGGAATGTCCCATATGTGGCCCGCGGTAAACTCTATACAAACATGGGATACGACACCTCCAGTGACGTGACCATAACACTAGATTCTAAGATTTTATGAACAGGACCCTCTGAACCCTATGCCTCATGTTCGTATCTCCCTCATTAACCTAATTTGTACTTGTTCTGTTTCTATGCATGATTTGTTTATGTATATCTTGTTATACTCACTGTCCAGTGCTGCAGATATTTGTGGCACCTTACAAATAAACAATAATAACCATAACACAATCCTATTACACGCTATATAGTCTTAGAATTGACCAGCTACCCAACATAACCGGACATCTAGAAACAATCACAATACAGTTTTCTTACACTCTATATAGACACAAAACACTGAACTTATCAATATGACCTGATCACTGTACATGACATTAATTCAGTTGTTTGAGACTGTATAGATGACATAATACAGTACCTGTACACAAGAGATCACAACTGCAATGATGATAATACAATTGTATTGCATTTCAGACATACAACACTATACCCGCAGGGCTCCATCATTCGCAACACCACCAGCAGCTATAGATTGATAGTATTGTCCCGTGCATTGGTGTTGGTGTGACGAGGAAAGAGAACAAATGTGATGTACCCAATGTTGTCTCCCACTGCTGCATCCATGTCCTTTAACTCCAGAGGGGGCTCCCGGTGGCTGAACAGAACTTTCTGAGACTTTCTTTGGCAAAGCAGTGCGTGAACAGGAGTAGAAGAACAAACCTCCCTACAACTGAGAATAATGTTAAAATGTGTAAAACATCCATGCTAATTCACATGCAAGATATGTGAATCAACGTGGATTGACTAAAGGGGTAGGGGGCTGGGTTACCCCTTACCACCCTTTATGTAAAAACTATATAACATGGGCAGCAGAGCCCCATGTACAGTGTGTACATTCTATTATGTGCTGAATTCCTGTAGACTACACATAGACTACTCCCGTCCCCCTGTGTCAGTGCTTTGCCTGATATCCTGTAGTCATAGTCCTAAGAAAGCAGTCAAGAGGAACTATGCACAGTCAGCAGCAAAGAGCTGCAGCAGCTATAACACCCAGAAGTGAACAGTTCCAAGTGGCAGTGAAGGAACCTAGTGGTGGCAGTGACTACTCTCTTACAGTTGGCGCTTACAGTTGGTGAGTGTCGGGTGGCCAAGTAACACTAGTAAGAGTGGTCAGTAACGGCAGGTTGCTGACAATAAAAGGAACCCTAATTAAATCTGAAAAACCACTGGTAGCAGCAAGATAGGGTGGCAGTCTAAGTCCATCCTGTTGCAATGTGAAAAGAAAGATACTGTTAAACCTTTCTTAATTAACAACTAGTGTACTGGCTGCTGTTATAAAATTCTTCTCCTCATTTACCTTTCTAAGCCGATTTCTTATGTATATAAGGGAAAAGGCAAAGAGTTTGCCTAGCAGAAATCTAGAAAGTCAGACTGCCACAAAGTGCTTTCATTAACAAAAGTGGCCCATAGTGTCACCTTAGACACATCAGTCTTTATGTCTATTATCTTGTGGAGACAAAACTTATGGGGGGAATGTTAGGAGCTCCAACCCAGAGCCGTAACTTAGAATTCTAGCGCCTGGGGCGAGAAAGACAAATGCCGCCCCCTAGCCCTCAATTTTAACCAAATTAACCTAAAATATTCCTAAATTGCGTCCCCTGTCACACAGCCCTAGTTACGACCCTGCTCCAGTCATTAAATTATCCCTCCTTCACTGGTGAGACATCCCCAGTATCTCTATTGCAACACAAAGGCCACATATTCCAAATTGTGTGCTGACAACTTATCCTGACTCCAGAGACGCAGTCCCTTCCTGATCACAGTCATCACACCACACATTTACACAAAATTATCAGAAATGTACAACTCCCATTACAGGAAATGTTTATTTTTTTGCTCCTTGTGGAAGTATACCGCAAGTCATGCACATTGTGTATAGGTGTGGAGTACGGTTTGTGTACTAAATACCGGTCAAATGCAGCTGACAAATATTAGTGTGTGTGGTCTGATCCTGTAAAGAAATTTTTTAAAGGAATACACATAAATATACAGTGGATATAAAAAGTATACACACTTATTGCAGATGATTGTGATTTAAAGCCTGAAATCAAGATTAATCATGTCAGACCTTTTCCCACCTTTAATGTGACCTTGCAACCAACAAAATTCAAGTGTAAAAATAAATAAACATGTTTTAGGAAAAAGAACTGAAAAAAGCCCTACAATAGAATGGTCGCACAAGTATGCACATCCTTTTATAATCAGGCTGTAGTTGTATTCAGAGTTAACCAATCACATTCAAAATCATGTTCAAAGGTAATTAGAAAATATCTGCCAGCAATAAAACTGATTGTGATTAACCCCGTATACAGATTAGCTTTTCCTGTAGGATTTTTTTTGCAGTTTTCTTGGTTGCATACTACTGGGATACCCATGGTTGGTAAGGAGCATTCAATACATCTATGGGATCTCACTGTTGAAAGGTACCAGTCAAGAGGGGGGTATAAAAGGCATTACATTTACCATGTAACACTAAAGGCTATCATAAATAAGTGGAGAAAATGCAACACAACAGGCACATTACCAAGATCAGGATGTACTTCCAAAGTTGATTACAGGACATGGAGAAAACTCATCAGGGAGGCTACCAAGAGACCTACGGCAACGTTAATGAGGCTGCAGGAATTTCTGTCAGGAACTGGTCACCCATTGCATGTGACAACAATCTCCTGTACACCCTGCACAACCAGGGCATATGCCTGGGTTATGGCATAGGATGGCAAGATTCAAGTCATTTCTCCCAAAAAACATCCAAGCCTGTCTAAATTTTACAAAAGAAACTGCATTCAATCACCCCATACCATGTGTTAAACTGTCTTATGGTCTGATGAAATCAAGGACGACATTTTTGGACTTCATTCTAAAAGATATGTTTGCAAAGACAACACAGCTAATCTCCCAAGGAACACCATATCTACTGTGAAGCATGGTGGTGGTAGTATCTTGCATGCGTGCTGCTTATCTTGAGCTGGGACAGGGCACCTAGTCAGGATAGAGGGTATAATGAATACTTACAAATATCAAGATATATTGAAACCAAACCTGCTGACCTCTGTTAGCAAACTGAAGATGAGGAGGAATTTCACCTTCAAACATGCAAACAATCCAAAGCACACATCCAAGGCAGCCATTCGATCCAAAGCACACATCTGTGGAATGTCTTTAGAAAAGGAAGATCAATGTTTTGTAATGGTCAAGGCTACTGACCTTGAACCTTTAGAAGTGAAACTTCTTTGCTGGCACCTAGTAAAATTCATTTGTGGAGATGAAAATGTGTAACAGGAGTGATGTCATGCATTTCCCCCACACGTTTGAATCCTCTGAGCCAGTAACTAGCACAAACCCCTTTGTAAGATCAGCTGAGGATGGAGTGAGAACTTTCTGCTTCACACTGACAGTGAGTGACACGGAGAAAGACACATATGAGGGATTGATAACCCTTGTGTCCCTATCTCAGAGCAGCTGTGCAGTCCATGTATGATACATCAGTAATGGTGAAGTGGACAGTAGCTCCACAGAGTGGGCAAAGGAGCAGTATCTTGTAGTCTCCTGTGTGACTGACCCAGTGATGCCGCACACAGAGCTGGCAAAAATGTCTAGCGCTTCAATAGAAAGGATTAATTCCTTCAGCACAGAGAGACGATTCTATGATTCATGTAACACAGTGTTTCCAAAACCCAGTCCTCAGGGACCCCTAACAGTGCAGGTTTTCCAGGTAACAAGTGAAATAATTAATACCACCTGTGGATCTTTCAAATTGTGTCAGTCAATAATGAATACACCTGTGCTCCAGCAAGGAGATATGGAAAACATACACTGTTAGGGGTACCTGAAGACTGGGTTTTGGAAACACTGATGTAACAGTTCATTTAGGGACATGTGGAATCCCTTATTTGCTATTTGTGGGGACAGGATTGATTGGGATTAACTCTGCTCTAATCCCACCATGAGACAAGCCCAGAAAGTTATACTGTACAGAATACCTTTCTCTGTCTCGAGGATAATAACTTTGGTGTTAGTTATAAAGTTCTGTAGAGTCAAGGGAGGGCCATTAATAAAATTTGTTCTCCAATGTTATTTGTCTGTGGGTGGTACCGTGCCAGTTCTTGGTATTATTACTGGCAGTTTGTTCTAACCACTGATGGTTTTATGACATGGGTTGGGCACCAGTCTATCATCTCAAATAAGATGAGATAGAAGAGCTTGTGGTTTGAAAGAGCAGAATTGTTTTCCTTATTCTGTAACAGGCCTATGTCCTTTAAAGCAGGTGGATCCAGTAGCAGTCACACTAATTTTCTAGTTTTGTTCTTAAACTGTATTGTTGTAAGGGTCTGTGTAAAATAATGTGTTGGAGAAATGCTTAGAGAAGGTGTATTGGTACCTAAATGAAGCAGGGGCAGGTTAGGCTGAGGGACATCTGCCCTCGGGCTGGTCCCATAGTGGCTACCTTGGGCTGGGTCACTGGGCCACCTGCATTTTTGTTCCTAAAATGTTCCTAATAGGTTGCGGAGTTGAGTCTTGCCCCCCTGGGCTGAAATTTGCAGTCCTCCCTTAAAAGCAAGTATGACAAATTCTCCCTGCACACAGGGTAATAATTCTCTGTTGTCCCAGCATGTGTGACACCTGTGGGGATTTAAACCCTGGACATCTATTTTCCAGTGCTGCAGCTTTGATTCTAAACCACAGAGAATGATACAGTCCTTTTGTACACTTCTAGTTATCCAATAGTGCTCAGTTCCTTCACCTATTGTTGATATATGTTTGCATGCCCCTTTCTCAGCCTCATTATACTCCCCAGAATAGGGCTGTTATTATATACTGATATTGTTGTTTTTCAATATACTGACATAGGGTTCTATTATATACTGTACATCTATGGCTATAAAACAGATTGAGTTATTAGTTTGGTGAGAGTGACACCTATGAGCTTAGCTGGAGGTCCAGGCATTTAAGTTTTCGCTCCCTCGCTAAACCACCATTCATTATTTAAAGTTGTTTTGTTATCATTTCCTATTTTCCTATGCAGTACAAGAGGCACCTTCTCTTGGATTACTTAAACCCCAGCACAAAACTAGTCTTTTCAGTCTGCAGTTTATTTACATTTACACTTGTTTGCTTACCCGATATTCCATTTTGTGTGAAAGCGAAATCTTTGAAAATCACTATACAATACCTGGACAGTATGCTAGACCATAGCCAGAAACATGTTTAAATCAGCTCAAGTCAATAATAATTTATATAGTTTAAAGAAGTTCCTGCCAACCAGCTTGTGTATCTTAGTGAAACAGGTTTCAGAGAAATAGGGGGTGAAACACCTTGTGTTGTTGCTCGCAACCTTGCAAAGTATTACAGATGAGCCCCTATATCAGAAGGGAGCACAGTGAGAAAAAAATGAATATAAAGGTTATTTGTGAACTGCGAAATTGAAGCAAAAGCATGTGTTTGTGCAAGTGTGCCTAGTTTAACAGTGAGCATATGGATTGACAGATGATAGCTGCTACGAGGGTGCACAAGGTTGTACCACCCAATGTGAAGAGTTGGGCAAATCCAGGGCATTCCTTGTTAAGTGTGAATTAGGTGCACCAGTGCATCTAGTTTTAACCTGATTTGGTGAAAGCAGTTTACATTTTGCAGGATGGAATTATTTAAATGAAATAAAAGGTTTTGATGTTGCATTTACAGGGTTGTTCCCTGGTTGGCAAAAGTGTTCACAACCCTTTCCTCTCCACATAAGGACTTGAATTCTCCCCCAGCCCTGGGGTCTCAGAATATCGGGTCTCATCTCTATATTTATAACTTTCCAACTTTCATTAGCGGTAAAGAGCATTTCTAGGCACATTTCAACCAATGTAATAAAACCTTTCAAAGCAGTGTCACTTGTAATAAAGCCAGTCCAATGTCTTGAATGACTAATTTAGGACATAAATGAGTCTAAACTGAGCAGTATTTTAGCAGACATACAAAGATGTTTAAATGACTTGGTTGGACTTTGATGACACATTCGTATTGTTTGCCCCATTTTCTGAAACATCCACCAACCTGCAAAGCTAGGCACAGATTACTTTTACAGGATGTTTCCAAATACCAGGAAGTGGGCGTGCCACTTGAAATGCATTTCTCCACTCCAAGAAGGAGCACTTGGGCACAAAATGAAGCATTGCATGTGGGGCTACAGCACGGCATTGACAAGCCACATAGCAAAATTTTTGTAGCAAACGGTGATGACAGACCACACTCCCGAGGCCCCAGCTCTGCTTTTCTGAACATTCATGGAGGATGGTGCATAAATAACAAACCTCCAGTCATGCACAGACAAGCAGAGTGGGCGCCCTGGAAGAAAGACAGACATTGCCGGGACATTCCTCCGTTCCCTGGGATCCATAGTGTCTGCACTCCCTGCAGTCATGGGAGCCGAGAGGGGCAGCAGCGAGAGGGCCGGGACTGCCTGGGCACCCTTGCCTGCCTGAGTAGTGGGAGGAGTCACCAACCTGGTGTGGACACGCCTCCCCCTGTGGCCATGGAAGGGGCCTCAAGAAGTTGTCCTACCTGGGCCTGACATTCTTTCTGTCAGCCCTGCCTGCAGTGGTAGTAGTTCTGCCACTGAATGCAGATCCACAGGTTTTGAGGTAAGTAAATGATGCTTTATGTGTGCTATGTCTTACAGCTAGGGATGGTGGTGTACATGTTTGGTCAAAACTTCATATTCTGGTATTCTCAATAATGCTATAAAATTCAACATTGATAAACATATATAAAAAAAAGTTTTTCAAAAAGACATACAATATTTAAAACAATTTTATTCCTGAAAATATTCTGTACAGTCCATATACACAGATTTATGTTACATCTGAAGATTCACACACTACAACAACACACCCAAAAACAGTACAATCGCTTTACACTGCAGTGAGGAGGACAAGGAGGGAACCACATGGGCAAAGTGAACCAATGTATAGTGATACTGAGCATCAGCACACTGCATGGTGAACTGATATCTGGATACTCATAACCATTATACAGAGCAGCAGTTGTTCACGATCAGAGTCTAGATATTCAGTATAATCATATAGGGAGGTGTATCCATTAACAGAAGACATTATTGTAACTGTGAGATACTACATGGCATTTCCAGGTGCAATAAGGCACTTTCGGAGTTAGCCTTGTAGGTTCCTCCCTTCCCTAATAGTCAAAATCCTTAGAACCCACCCTCCACCATTTTACTTCCACAATGGAAGGCATTACAAAAAGTAACTTTTTCAAGCTTATACCCTTCTTGCATCATTTTTCAGCCTACACCATGTTGAATGATGCATACATGTACCATTATCATAATGGCAAGACCATAAAAAAATTAACAGTCCATAAAAACTGAGCTTAAAATATTCTTAGTCCATAAAAAAACAACAAGACACATAAAATAAAATACAAAATATTCCTAATATATTTTCTGTATGTACATGGTTCTGTATATATTAAATTCTGTTCATGAAATTAAATAAAACAAACATGTAAACAGCCACATTATGCAGGGAATCAGAAAGCATCAGACCTTTCAGGATTAGAATCAAATTTGTTTAAATTCAGATTTAGGTAGTATAAAGTAGTTTTGTTTCTAAGACTGAAAAGTTATTTAATATGCATGAATTGAAGTCATTTAACATATTATAGAATAGATGTTACTGTTTATATTATTTCTGTTTCAATTTAGTCCTGCCCATGGGAATAACAAGGATTTTCTTTATCATGGATAAACTTGGTTCCTTGGCTTTCAGATTTAGAGCACATACCATTGTTGTGCTTCTACCAATCAGAACATACTGAGGATGGAGGGAAGAAAATGATGACAATGTAATCTAGAGAAGCATACACATAGAAAATATCAAAGTGTGACGAACAGTATACATATCAGGATTGTGTTTGCTAAGAAATCCTCCAAGGAAGCAAAAACAATGATTTGATCAGAAAAGGGCAAATTTTTCACAACATAAATGATCAAAAAAACTCATTAAACCCTCTCAGTCTGTTCATCATAGCGGGTTGAATTTGAATAGATATATTAGGGTTTCTTATTGGCAACCTGTAGGCTAGATGCAGTTGTCTAAAGTTTATTTTGTGGCCCCCACCATCCATAATAACATCCGTAAATTCTATTAAATTACTTTTTTTAATTAGCATTCAGCCAGGGAGCAGTATTTATATTTAAGCAACCCTCTTTGTATAAATATTTGGACAGCACTGACATATATGATTCCAGGGTAAAGTGGTCTTGGTAATAAGAGTTTTGTTCGCCTGGTTCCTGACTGTATGTCTCTAATTGCCTGTTTTAAAACCTAAACTCAGCTCTAAGCTGCATGTTACAGCTGCTGTTTAGATTGCAGATGAAATGGCAGGGGTTATGGACCAGCAACATAAATGATATTATCATATATGTAATTAAAGGAACATGAAACAATAATTCTTTCACAATGGATTCATTAAGTATTAATTAAGGTGTATACCAGAACACCACCATCCTATTCATCAAAGTGGTCTGAGGCAATACAATATGACCCAGAGATTGTCAGCTATGAATATGTAAATTAATTATTTTCCTATGCAAGGTCATATCTTATACATGATATACTGATTAATTAGACTCAAGTCTCTTGCAGGATAGAGTATGTCTTTTCACTTACAAGGGAACAATCTAACATGACTTATGAGGCTAGTTAGGTAAAATCATGTTTATTGACACATGAGGATATTTATTTGTATGCAAGTTAAATGATTATTTATAGACCAGTCTGCTAAGTGGGAAGGGTCAAGAATGAACTTGTGCACAAGTGAATTCAATAGGTAGTTTGGGGTCATTTTTCACATGACAGAAGATTGGTGCGCTACTTTCATCCACCCTGCTAGTATGTGTCCATGGGGCTGCATAATCGAATTAGCTACTCCAACCTGTTATAAACTACTTGTAATACATTTTATTCATTGTAAGATGCATCAATGAATCAATAGAGTGCTTTAAAAGGGATAGTGCAGTAGTGCTATTTTTATGTGTTTTAATTAAGCTGGCAAAACAGTTTATTAATGTTGTGATTTAGAGTATATTTTATAGTATAGCATTTAAGTATAGTATACATATTTCTCCATAATTTCTAACTTGAAATAAGTAAAGACATTGAATATGATTTTAAACTCCACTTCTGTAATTAGCCGGCATCATATCAATTAACTTGGCTGCATAAGTAATTTGGCAAATTGCTCCAATATGTGTTGTCCTAAAGGTTAATTTTAGCTGTCATAGAAGTTGCTGTATATTTGTCAGCACTCAAGGTGCTTGGTGTGTCAGTGTCCTGTGTTCTGCAGCCAAATTAATGGTTACGTCAAGATATATTTTCAGCAATGAACAAAAATAAT